>NC_092860.1:88724599-88754703 GCF_032062135.1 Pyxicephalus adspersus
TCTAAAATGTGTATAAGGAGTGTGAGGTGAAATGCTAAAAATGCCAGTTTAGATTTCTAAGACATATAACACAAAAGGTACAAATGAATGAATGGTGGGATCATTTAGAAAAGTCTGGGAGTACAAGTGCTGGATGCTAATGTGTGTCTATTCTTCACATAAAAGCACTTGCTTCAGGCTAAACATTCAATTCTTTCTTTAATGGGTCGGGGGCCATTTATGGGAGTTTGCCTTATTCAAGCAGATTCAGAAGCACAACCAGCATCTACATGACTTTGGAAGGATCTGTCTGAATTCTAAGGGTTCCTCTAACAAGAATTACCCAGTGGAGAAAGCATGAAATATGGGATTGCTGCATTTGGTAGGTCAGACTAAGGCATGGAGAAGTGTAACAGTAAAGCAAATACAACTTTCTTGGATGAAAAATGTGGGCATTGTTCAGCATGATATACAAAGGTAAAGGGTACTTCTTTGCCATAACCACATTTGCAGGGAACATGAAGAATTAATGCACAAAAAAGATTGCCAAGGAAAAAATGTTTTATGGGACTTTTAAGGCAGTAGAACATAAAAACATACCAGTTTATTCATATTTACAGGCAGTCCCCGGGTTACACACAAGATAGGGACTGAAGATTTGTTCTTAAATTGAATTTGTATGTAAGTTGTAGCAGATACATTATTTTATTAAATGGAATTAGGATAGATGTTTGTCTCAACATATTATTTATTTTCAATATACAGAAGAACCTTGGTTATCTGGCACCCACAGGCAATGGCTAAATCCAGATAAGTGTGGTTTCTGGTTTACTTGGAGTAATTCTTTTTTCCGTTTCTCAGCCATTCAGCACTAAACTTGACCCCAATATGATTGCAGGGTGGCATGGGGTTCAGGAAGTGTGAGACAATGATGGGTTGCACTGGTATTAGTGCAGGGGGATATGGGGTTCAGCAAGGCTGCGACAGGTAATGGGGTGCACTCCTATAGTTGTGAGGTGATGCACCCTTGCTGAACCACATACCACTCTGCAATATTACCAGTGCACCCCATCACCTGCGTCACCCTTGCCGTACCCCATACTACCCTGCAATAATTCCAGTACACCCCATAACCTCTTTTAGCCTTGCTGAACCCTTTACCACCCTGCAATAATACCAGTGCACCCCATCATCTGCCTCACCCTTCCTGAACACCCATATCACCCTGCAAGAATACCAGTAATACCCATTACCTATCTCTCCCTTGCTGAATTACCCTGCAATAACACTAGTATACAAAACACCTGTCTTTACTTTTCCCCATCCTTCCATATCCCCTGTAATAATACCAGTTCACCTTGTTACATGTCTAACTCTTGCTGAACCCCATACCACCCTACAATAATACCATTGCACCCCATCACCTGTCTCACCTTTGCCTTACCCCATACTGCCCTGCAAAAATACCAGTGCACCCAATTACCTTCTTCACCCTTCCTAAACACCCATATCACCATGCAAGAATACCAGTAGTACCCATCACAGATCTCTCTCTTGCTGAACCCCAAATTACCCTGCAATAACACTAGTATACAAAACACCTGTCTTCACTTTTCCCTATCCTTCCATATCCCCTGTAATAATTCTATTTCACCTCAATACCTTGTACTTGTCTCACACTTGCCTAAGCCCATACCCACCTGCAGTAACAGTAGTGTGAGACGAGTGATGGGGTGCACTGGTATTATTTCAGGGTGGTATGGGGGTTAAGCAACCGTGAGACAGATCATGGGGTGCACTGGTATTATTACATGATGGTATGGTGTTCCACAAGGGTGAGACAGGTGATGGCGTGCACTGGTATTATTGTGGTAGAATTGGGGCAGCTCTAGAAGTCTTGTAGTCGTGTGATAAGGTTATGAGTGAGGAAGTCATTAGTAGGTCATTGGAGGAGCGAGAAATAATTTTACTTGGTGACAGTGAGTTCAGTGTTAAAGCTTGGTAGCTTGGTTTGTAGTCCATGAAGTCAGCGCTGGGGCCAGATTTCCTCCACTTGCGCTCACCTGCACGAACAGTCTTTTGTAGCTGTTTAGTGTGATTGTTGTACCAGGGTCAGGGGTTGTCAGGGCGGCGGTAGCGGAAGGTGGCAGGGGCAACTTTATCCAGAGCCAAGGAAAGGGTGGTTTAACTGGGTGGCAGCTTCATCTGGGGAGGTGATTTTGGAGAGAGCAGGGGTTAAGGACGCAAGGCAGTTTGAGAAGAGGTAGTAGTCAAGGTTACGGATATCTCTCTGCCATTTACCAGGTCTGGGAAGTGGCAAAGGGGGGCAAGAGTTCGATACGTTGAAGGTGATAAGGTTGTGATCAGAAAGGAGTAATGGTGAGTTGTCAAGGAGTGTGAGGTTGCAGAGTTTTGAAAATACTAGGTCTAAAGTATGTCCGGTGCTGTGTGTGGGACATTGCAGCAGAGGCACGCCATGTTTCAGTAAAAGCCAGAAAGTTGTGAGATTTAGGAGGAGAAGTTTGTGTATTGAGGTTACTTTATTGTCAACAGATCCGGCATTCCATAGGGTAAAACAGGTGATTGGGTCCTCTGGTATTATTGCATGATGGTATAAGGTTCAGGAAGTCGGAGACAGATGATGGAGTGCACTGGTATTTTTCCAGAGTGGTATCGGGTTCAGCAAGGATGAGGTAGGTGATGGGATTCACTGGTATTATTGCAGGGTGGTATGGGGTTTAGTAAGGGTGAAAGTTCACTGGTAATATTGCAGGGTGGTATGGGGTTCAGCAAGGAGGTATGGGGTTCAGCAAGGGTGAGTGAGGTGATGAGGAGCACTGGTATTACTGCAGGGTGGTATGGGGTTCAGAAAGGTTGAGACAGATGATGGGGTGCACTGGTACTATTGCAGGGTGGTATGGGGTTCAGCAAGGGTGAAAAAGGTGATGGGGTGCACTGGTATTATTTCAGGGTGGTATGGGGTTCAGCAAGACTGGGACAAGTAATGGGGTATTGTGTTACACCTGAATTCTGGGCTTTCTGCATGGAGTGGTTAGGGTTATATAGGCCCTGTATGTCATGAATGTGTCTGCTGTGATCTTTTTCCTTATTATGAGGTTTTACAATCAATCTAACCCCTTTTAACTCTTACAAGATAAGCATAACCATTACCCTGGAGCCCAGTAATCATGAGCTAATGCCATGCCTCATTCTTTCTAGACCCACCCACCTCAGCTTGGCCACACAACGCCATTTTTGAGCTAAACGTTTTCCCAAGTATGAATATTATAGTACCTTCAAGCATCTATACTAATACCTGGATCCCTGGTGGGGAGGTAGCAAGTATCCCACAGACACTGATCCGTCAAATTGATCTAATGACTCTGGGCACCTTAAGGGCCTTGCCATTTAGCTTCACCCTGTATAAAGAAAGTGTGACTAGCAAACCTTACAAATTATTTGCAAAGCTTACATAAAACTTCAAGCAGCAGTGTTTATTCTTTAAACACAACATTTAGCTCTACTTTCAGGAGTTTAAACACATATCTGTATGGGGGTTTTAGGGGTCACCCTAAAGAATCAGTGCACTATAATAAAGCAATCCCTTCATTCTCTTCATTCTCTATGAGAATATATATATATAAACTGGCTTTTGTTTAGTTAGAAGAGGAGGACCCCCTCGAATGGGAAACCCAGAGCCTCCCGTTATACATACATAACAAATCCCAAGGTGCTTGATCTTAGAAGCTCAGAACATTTTATTGTTAATGAATGTTCCATTTTTAATAATCTTTTATATAATACTGATAGGGAGCAGTGGATGGCTGGGTTACAAATTCATACACTTACACAGCACTATCTAGAGGCTGGAGTATAAACAGAGATTCCTTATTTATTGGCATTTTCAGGTAAATAAAAAATTAGGTTTATAAAGTTCATTTTCAAAAATATTTAATATACATCTCTTCACAACATCAATATTCTTTTCTTTAAATGTAAAGAATCCATGGTTCCTCTTGGTAAAGGGTTACTAGGTAGTGTGTGCACAGATATCTGGTGGCCAACTTTTTAAAGGGAACTGCCAGATTCTAAAAAGCTGCACACACAAGGATTCATGTACATGCACCTGTAAAAGACATCCATACGTAGACGCTAATCAGTCTTTGTGGATTCCTATGTATAGACATCGCTACAGAGTGCAGAGGTAAATATCAACCCCCCTAGCCGACTAATTCTGTCCAAATTTCCATTCAAAAAGTGTTACAATTTTTTTGCATGGAAATTTATTTTACATTGCAGGCTATAATTCTTTGAAATAGCTCCCCAAAATATGTCAAATAGTTAATAAATTTTATTTAATAATAAACTTTTATTATTTACAAAAAAAAAAGTTAAAAATGTAATATACCTGTACAGTAGCATATATAATATATGTATATATTATAATTATATATATATATTATTTGAAGATTTCTTTGTATTAGACTCAATACAGCTATTTTGTATTGAATCCAAAACAAAATGATTTGAATTACCCACCGCTAAAATGATTTGAATTTCCTGCCACTCCGCCCGCCCAACCTGGCGCCCACATCGACATCACGGGAAACCCCGTAGATCTCGGCTCTTCACTTCTCACCTAGAGATTGGAGGGAGAAGACGTGTCCCCAGGACTTGCGGGGACCAGAAGGATGACAGGGGACGACAACGGAGGAAGGTAAGTGGGGTTTTTCTTAGTTTAAAGTGACCCCAAGTGTGACTAGGGATTACCGCTACTAGAATTACCGTAATAGAAACTATTCCTCTATTATATGCTGTTGTTCATTTCCGGAGCGATTTACCCTTTTTCGGGCTATACATTGCTATACACGTGTGAACAATGCAGGTTTCAGCTGAACTAAGTATAGCTCCTCTCCCTTTTAGTTCACAGGTAAAGTACTAGCTACCCCTGCGCTCATCCCACAGGCGTGTGGACAGAAATCTGATGGCCCACGTGTCAAAGGAAGCTTCCAAATAAGTAGGCCTAAGTGTGTCTGAAAGCGGTGACCCCGAGTCACACTCAGGGTAGTTAAAAAAGGAAAAAACAAACTCTTACCTTACCTAACTCAAAATTAAATGGATTTCATTGTGTAAAAGCGGTACATTGTCTTTCATGAAAATTTATTTTACAGTATAATAGTATGAGTATAATAAAGTTTGAAACACAAAATCATGTCAAAGTTTATTTTAATTTAATTCATTTATTATTTTGACATGATTTTGTGTATCAATCTTTATTATACTCATATTATATTATACTTATATTATACTCATACTATTATATTATACTGTAAAATAAATGTTCATGAAAAACAAAGTACGGCTTTTAGACAAATAAATCCGGATAGAAATAAACCGCCCAGGAGGTAATCACGTTTTGATTTCTCAATGAAAGAAAAATGTCTTTACATGTCATACATTATGTATGGGGTCAAGGAATACCTTAGACACATTGGCCATGCAGATCACAGGTTCTCTTTGTCAGTCATTGGCATTGCTACGGTCAGTAACAGTTATTGTATATCATTTATAATAATAAACATTCCTATATATTTTTACACATAAAGATGGGTTTTATTGGAAGCATGATTCCTCATAGAATAGAGTAGTAGTATCAGTAAAAGGTGAAATCTCTGGGCTATATCGCTCCCATATGCAGTGGCGCACACATGTACCAGCACAGTCCGCCCAGATGTATGCTGTGATAGGACAGATATATGCCCCACCCTACAATATAAATACCCCCCTTCCCCAGTTTTTTAGGCCCCTCATACACCCAGCCATCAGTCAGAGCTCCCATCACACAGCGTGCACTCCAGCAGGGTGGGGCCTGACTCGGACTCAGTGACAGCTTAGTGCGCAGGCGCTTCCTGACCCCTCCCCTCCTGTCAGCCCGGTGCCGGGGGTGCGCGTTCTCTCTCGTGACTTGAGACTCTGATTGTCTACCTGCGGCAGCACAGACGTCCCCCCCCCCGCGCGGTCACGTGACCAAAGCATTCTCACCGAACCCAGGATCGGCACAGAGAGCGGGGGAGTCAGCGGCAGCATGGGTGAGTGAATGTGCATTGCACGGGTGTATGAGGGCTGCGACATCCCGGTGCCCTTTCTGGAGGAAGCTGTGTCATTGTCCCTGGCATGTGTATGGATGGAGGCTCCATAGTGGCTGCTCCCTGACATGAGCTGTGTGTTCAGGAAGTTGTATTGCTCGGTGTACGCTACACCCCCTGTGTGCGCTATATTCATGGCTGGGGTAACATTCACTGCCTTCTGAACAAACACCATGTATATTCTTCACAATATTCCATTTATATTCATTGTATCATCCCCATGCTACCTACAGGGGATGATAGCTGGTTCATCATTGGTGATGGTGAGAAGGATGGCCATTTCTACATATATGTACCTGTGCCGCCTTCTGTGACAACACAGGTGTGCAATTGTGAGAGTGTTGTCACCCAATACAGGAAGTTCCTGCCCAGAAATCACACAGGCCCCTTTCACTCCATGGCGTCTGTGTGCAATCTGCTTGATAAAAGTAATGATTCTTCCCTAATGATCCCCGCACATCCCTGTGTGGCATTTTAAAACTGTTTTGTTTTTTTATGTATGCATGAATAGTAAAAATCACCAGAAATGCTCTATATACTCCTTAGTGAATGTGATATATGTAATGGATTTGGCTGATGGGTATTTTAGGACGACACAAGTGTATGTTCTGACACAAAAGGGTGGGTGTGATCTGTGATTTCATTGATCATGTGTAATATTAAAGCTGATCAGGTTACTAATCAATATTCTGGAGGTGTCTACAATGTGATTGGTGTATTGCTTCTCTCTTTCTATGAGAGCCGGCTGTATTTGGGGTGCCGGTCTGACCTATTGGTAGATGGGACCCCCTTATGGTGTCGCCATTATAGTTGGATGTGTTGATCTCTTGCTCCATATATCGGGGATGTTTTGTTTCCTTACAACACATGGGAGGTTACATTTCGCATATTTGTGCTGTTCCCAGGTAACTTCATCAGTGGCCGTGATGTTGATTATTTAGGTGGCAAACTTGTGTTCACAATATCGGCTTTTTTTTGTTACAGACAAAAACGAATAAAGTTGGTGTTGTTTTGTAGCCGGAGCTGATTAGACTGCTGGTCCATTCGTTTTATTTTCCTGAAGGATCCGCAACCTTCTAATGAGATGTCCTATGGCCACACTTTGGGCTGTTTTTATAAAGCAGTGTATGTGACTTTCACCTAACATAGGGGGTCAATAAAAAGACATTCACCTGCAGTCAATGTTTGATGGATGTCACATTCACTTGTAATATATATATATATATATATATATATATCTCCAGTAAAGCCTGCTCCTGAGCTGTATTTCAGCACTATGGGACTGGACAGAGTGGGAGTTTAAAATCGATGCTTCCAGCACGGAGAAAATGAATGCGCCATCTGATTGGCTGGATCCCATGAAATTGCAGCAGAAGGGAGTCATTATAGAGGAAGGCAAATGGTAGAAATGTGCACTACTACACATAGACAGCCAGCACTTGTGTCCACATACTGCTCTGGCCACACCGGGCTATGGAAGATGTAGGGACTTATATATTCAGCAATGCTGGAAAAGTGGATGGACACATGGAAATAGTGCACAATCCGATTGCAATTTATATCATTTACATATCTATTACAGGTAAGGCAGCACATTCATATGACTTTATTTTGTTAATATGGCAGCGGGAATGGTTGTAGATGCATAGTCCTGTGTGTTTTGGCAAAAATCATACAGGTGGATGTGTTGAGGTATGCTGTCATTGTAAAGGTGACAACTTTGTTATGTATCTGTAGTATGGTGTTGAGCAAATGCTGATCACCCAAAGTGTTAATCACAGGGGAGATATGTAGTGATGGGTGGTAGTGACAGTTTCAAAAGACAGAAGAAGATGGGTAGTCAAGTTTGAAAAAATGGGTTTTGAGCGCTCTTTTAAATGAGGAAAAAGGAGCAAGCCGAATAGGACGAGGAAGATCATTCCAGAGAGTTGGGGCAGCTTTAGAGAAGTCTTGTATCTGTGCGTGTGATGAGGTTATAAGTGAGGAAGTCATTGGAGGAGCAGAGAGAGCGACTGGAGGAATATTTTTTTTTTTTTTTTACCAGGTCAGAAATGTAAGTGGAACAATAACTTTGGAGGGATTTGAAGGCAAAGCACAGGAGCTTGAATTTGATTCTATGGTGAAATGGAAGCCAATGAAGAGAACTACAGAGATGCAGCAGAAGAGGAGCGTTGGGAAGGATGGATGAGTCTGGCTGCAGCATTCTAATAGAGGAGAGAGTTGGGTTAGTAGAATACCAGAGAGGTGGAGGTTACAGTAGTCCAGACGAAAGATAGGAGCATGTGCAAGGAGTTTGGTGGTCTCTGGGGTCAGGTAGGGGTGGATTTTTGAGATGTTGCGAAGGTGAAAGTTACAGGACCTGGAAATGTTCTGAACATGGGGGGTAAATGAGAGGGCAGAATCAAAGGTGGTGCTGAAACAGCGTGCCTGAGGGGAGGGCCGAAGATGATGGCGGGGGGGGAATTACCATTGAAAAAACTTGAAAGGAGCAGTCAGACAGATAGGAAGCAAACGCATGATTTTTGTTACAAGAGGGTGATCACAGTGTCAAAAGCAGAGGAAAGGTCAAGGAGAAGGAGCAGGGAAAAGTTGCCTTGAGACTTAGCTCTGATGAGGTCATTGGCCACTTTAGTAAGGGCTGTTTCAGTGGCATGAGCAGCTCAAAACCAGACTGGAGAGAGTTGGTGCTCAGGTAATTGGTGAGTCTGTTGTAGACAAGGTGTGCAAAAAGTTTGGAGACATATGGGAGAAAGGAGATAGGACAGTAGTTAGAGGGTAGGGAAGGTTGAGTCCAGGGTCCAGTGAGGGTTTCTTTAGGATGGGGAGAATTATGGCATGTTTAAAAGCTGAGAGGTATTTACCTCTGGAAAATACCTCTCAGGAAAGGGAGAGGTTGAATAGTTCGGTTAGGGCAGAGGCCAGGGTGGAGGAATGGGCACAGAGTAGATCAGAGGGAATTTGATCAAGTGGGCAGGTAGTAGATGGAGATGATGAGGGAAGAGACTTCGTCCGCAATAACAGGGCTGCGGGAGGCCAGTGATGATTTAGGGGTGGGTATGGGGTTGGAGTTGGGCAGAGACATCATGTCTGATTTTGTCAATTTTATCTCTAAAGTAGGTGGCAATGTCTTGGGCAGAGAAGGTTGTTGTGTGGGGTTTAGGAGGGAGTCATTTGTTGAGAAGGGGTTGCCTGCGTTGGAAGCTTGAGAGGAAATGACAGCAGAGAAGTAATTTTGGTTGGTGACCATGTGTTCAGTGGTAAAAGCTTTGTAGCTTGGCTTTGTAGTCCATAAAGTCAGCGCTGAGGCCAGATCTTCTCCACTTAAGGCTCAGCTGTATGAACAGTCTTTTGTAGCTGTTTGTTGTGATTGTTGTGCCAGGGTCGGGGGTTGGCAGGGTGGGGTAGCGGAAGGTGGCAGGGGCAACTTTATTCAGAGTGCTTTAACTGGGTGGCAGCTTCATCTGGGGAGCTGATTTTGGGGAGAGCGGTGGTTGGGGACGCAAGGCAGTTGAGAAGTTAGACAATGGAAACAATGAGTGGTAAGGGTATGAAGAGACGGACAGAGTGGACTTCAAAAGAGGTGAAAATGAGAGAGGGCAGGGTAGGAAGGACTCTGTATGTACAGTTAGCTGAAAGAAGGGGACCCACATCACCCCCTACTCTGTTGCCAGATCTAGGGGTATGTGTGAAGTGCAGGCCTCCATAGGAGAGGGCAGAGGAGAAAAGCCAAGTTTCAGTGAGAGCCAGAAAGTTCAGAGATTTAGAAAAGAGAAGGTTGTAAATGGAGGTTAAATTTTTGCCAACAGATCTGGCATTCCATAGACTGCCAGAGAGAGGGGGTAAGAACCTATGGGTAGGGTGGATGGGGTTATGAGAAGAGTGTATGGAAGGGAGTGGTTGTGGGGGGGGATCAGGGTTTGGTTAGATGTCACCAGAAAGTGTTAGTAGAGAATAATAGAACCATAGAAGTACAATAAACAATGTGGCAAACTGAAATCCATGAGAGCAGGTACTGTGATATATGTTGTACTGATGCTTCAAAGGTTGTTGAGATCTAGGATTAGGGTATGATGATACAGTCACAGAGATGGCTTGATGAAATAGCAGTTCAAAGTTGCAGCAGCAGAGGATGTGTTGGAGTCTAGGTGGATAAATCGGTCAGAGGCAGGAGATTGAAGTTGCAGAGAAAAATTGTATGTTTAATTCTGTTCCAATTCCTGGTTCAATTCCTTGGATTAATTTTGGCACTTGAGATTTGGGCACGTGACCAGGGTCCTACGTTACCTTGCCTGTTTAAATAGAAGTGTTTTGGGCCCTGGATATGGATGGATTGATGGGAGTAAAAGGGGACCCCTGGATATCGGTTGAACCTGTGTAGGGGAGGGGATTGGCAAGGCAATAGTCATTTAACACTAAACTGGGACAAATGGATAGGGAACAGATAGTGCTATGGCCAGATTCAAATTTGTGCAATAAATTCATCTAAATTGAACAGCATACCTTAGACAATCATATGGAAATTGCATACAGAGTGGGGATGGCAGTCAGATTGGCATGCTGTTCATAGACATTTTCATGGTAATGCAACTACATTACATTCCATGCAACAAAACAGCAAGTCACTTTTTTTTTTTATTATTTATGCCTGTTTAGGGACAACATACCAAGACTACAATGAGCGGCATTTTGGTTGATTTTAGAGAAGTCCTACAGACAAAACAAAATTCAATTCTATGAAACTTGATGAGCAGCTTGTGTCTCGTCTTTTATGTGGTGTTGGACAGTATGGAGGAAGTGTTATCTATAAAGTTGAGAAGCCTGTGTGACAACATGACCACATATCCTGATTACAGGTTGTGTAACTTTTTCAGATGAAGCCCCCCCTCCATGTTCCACCTATAAATTTATTTATTTTGTGTGAAATAAAATGAAAGCAAATACTTTTCTCTGTCCGTTTTACTTTAGAACACATTTGTGTAATAGTTCTAAAATAGAACAAAAGATACCTTCACTGTCCAAATGTGGGGCATCTAACAAACATAGTTTACAGAGTTACAGCTCTGCTAATACAGACATATCTTCCACTCTTCATTCCCAAGTTGCATTCTATTTGGTGAATATCCACTAATTGTCCAAAGAGGCACTTACTTGGTTGATGGGGTTTTTTTTAGTAAGTGATTAAACTATCTATGGGAGACACCACTGGAGGTAAAATAGAAAATATGTTGAAAAAAACATCATGGTAGTAACAAATAGATACTTGTTTGGATGAGATCAACTACTGCAGTTCTACTATCCTAAAAAAAAATGATAAATACAGATTACATCATTATCCTCTTAATCTTCCTTTGCAAGCTTGCAAGAGACCACATCAAAACATCTGTTAGGCTGTCTAAAATTGTCTTTGGTTACCATGCAGTGATACATGAGCACGCACACATCTATTTCTATATAATTTTATTTTTTAATGGAAGTCCCTAAACTAGCAATTAAAAATATAAGTGTGTGTATATATGAAATTATATTATGTTCATATATTTGGATTTAAAAACATATGTACACATACGCAGTAGCTAGAGATGCTGTATTCCTCTCATACCCTCTTGTCACTCTGTGATAAAAAAGCATGGACGTTGGCATCGTAAATGTCATTTAAATGCAGTTCAGAATCTAGATTTCTTCTTCTCCTAGCTATGCATCCCTGGAGGGGATGGGAAGAGCTCGGGAGGGCCTTTAAGTGCATGTTTTCTCTTCACCAGGAATGGGCAAGATTTCATTAAAACCAAATGAAGCCCTAGGTTAACAAATGGTTGAAAGCAAGATTTGAAATGTTGTGATGCTTTTAGTTTACCGTTTTTGAGGCATTGCAGAATCGGAGACAAACAGCTAAAAGAAACAATGTGTGGCTCTGGTAAAGAGGGCAGGGGAAGACAAGATGGGGGCACAACCCCAAAGAAAGACTGTCCCTTTTTCCCCTAATGATACATTTTTATATAGTGGAATACAGGTAGTCCCCAGGTTATGTACGAGATAGGGACTGTAGGTTTGTTCTTAAGTTAAATTTGTATGCAAGTTGAAATGGGTACATTATTTTAATACATGCAAATACTGTAAAAAATCCTCACTGTGACTTAATCACCAACAAAGCAAAAAAAAAAAAAATCTTTATGGTGCCTAGACTTCCATTACCTTCTGGAGCAAGCTGTGCTTTGATATGCAAAAAGAAACAGCCGAGTTTGTCTTGATCATTAAAGTGTTACAAGAGGCTGCAAAACGAGCTCACCCACAACCTCAGCTGTGTTTAGCAAAAGATTTCTTCTGCAATTCATGCAAACAGTCCCCTCCAAGCCTCCATCTTGCACAGAAGTGAGCAAGGAAGCCCTGTTTGTATCTAGTAGTCATCTGCATGTCGCATATCCTTAACCCAGGTACTACATGTATGTCATAACACCTAATTAACTTGGGGAGAACCTGGGTGATTCAACAAACCTGGAATGAATCTGGTCCAGGATTGAAAAAATGTGCCCACTAATCGAAAATTATTATTTGAAAACCATTCCAAGTTTAATAAATCATGCTTTGTGTACTGGATCCTGGCAGGTGATAATCCTGATAGGTGAAAGTGACAAGATTGTTTCTCTTTTTGGGGTCTATTCATTGAGCAGTGAATCTGATATTCTCTGATGGAGAAGTTCCAGGTCCATGTCATTCTATGGCAATGATTGATTCCCCAGCACGGAATGTTTGTGAATATCAGATTCACTGCTTTATAAATTTGCACCTTAGCATCTGCAATAGCTCTGATGAAAGACTAAAAGGAATGTAAAGGTACAATATTGGATACAAATAACTTTAATTGGTATTGTCGGCATAAACTTGTTCAACATAATAAACACCCTATGGGACTACAAAAGCTTTAGCAAAACTACTTAATTGAAAAGGGTTTATGAATAAAAAAATTTTCAAGTATCCATTGATAAGAGTTGGATTCTTGTCAAGTAGTCCTAATGTTATTTTACAACGTGTGTTATTTAGGTGGAGGTAATATGACATGTAATATTGGGAAGAAGCTTTATATAACCCCTTTTTTACCCTATATACAGTATATTTTTGTATGGTTATATGTTATCAGTGTTTACCCCAGAATTTTTTAAGCTAGTTCTACTAGTTTTACTACAATGGGTAATAGGTTTAAGTTTAGCCTCTAAACTTATATGGCTCACAGCTGATGTTAAAAAAGCATAAAGAACAAGAAAAGGGCATTCCAAAAACATAAAAGTGAAGGATCACTTTCATTGTTTGAAAACTATAAAGAATATAACAAAAGATGTAAAAAGGAGATAAAATGTGCAAAACTTCAAAATGTGTAAGGCACCCCCCCCCCAAATGTAAATATATTAATTGCAAAAAGATCAGATCTTAGCATGTAGGCCCTTTAATGAATGACTCTGGGTTGGTAACTGGGGATAATGAAAAGGTGGATTTGCTAAACTTTTTTTTTTTTTTTTTTTTTTTTAGCTCTGTGTACACAAAGAAAAATGGCAGAGCCCATCTCCAAATTCATAATAGCAATGTTACTGCCTTAAATGAGCCACAATGGCTCAAAATTGATATGATTAAGAAAACAGTTGGGCTAAATTAAGGTTGATAAAGCACCAGGACCCGATAGATTACATCCACGTGTTCTCAAAGAGCTGAGCTCAGTTATTTGAAAGCCATTGTTTCTAATTTTTGGAGACTCTTTAATTACTGGCATGGTACCAATGGATTGGCCTAAGGCCAATGTGGTTCCTATCTTCAAAAAGGAATGCATCCAGAGAGTAGTGATTATGATTCATACTCTGGATGGTCTAAGGCAGGGGTCGGCAAACTCCAGCCTTTAGGCCAGATACGGCCTAGCCGGTAGTTTGTTCAGCCTAACACCCCCTGGCCAGGGCTCTGGTACCGCCTCCTTGCTGTTGCTCCGCTCCGGTCGGCGCTGATGCTGACACCAGGTAAACAGGGAAGGCTCCCTGAAGGGAAATCCCTCTCCTCCGCAATGCATGCGGAGAAGAGAGATTTCACTACAAGGGGTGTTCCCTGGTGGGGGGTGAAGCCATTAGGGCGGGACTCAAAGTCCAAATGACACCAAACTATGTAATGGAATTAAGTCCATACAGGATGTCTATAATCTACAAGCAGACCTGGATGTACTGTTGATTGGGCAGCCAAGTGGCAGATGACATTTATTGTAGACAAATGTAAAGTTATGTACTTGGGGGGCTAATAACATGCATGCTTAATACTGTCCAGGGGGAATAAATTTAAGGGAGTCAGAAATAAAAAAGGATCTGGGGGTTCTGGTACATCATATACTTATTAATAGCATGCAATGACAAGCTGCAATATCTAAAGCTAGCAAAAAATACTGTCTTGTATTAAAAAAGGAACAGACTATAGAGATCGAGACCTAATCCTGCCCCTGTACAAAGCATTGGTCAGACCACATATGGAATATGCCGTCCAGTTTTGGGCACCAGTTCACAAAAAGGACATCGTGGAATTGGAGAGAGTGCAGAGAAGGGAACTAAACTAATAAAAGGAATGGAGGTGCTCAGCTATGAGGAGAGATTAGCTGAACTGAATCTAATCGCCCTTGAGAAGAGACTTTAAGGGGGAATATGATCACCCCATCTAAATATATACATGGTCCATATATAGAGAACTCTCTTCCCAATTATTCACTTTAGGATCATTACAAAGGACAAGAGGGCACTCTTTGCGTTTGGAGGAAAAGAAGTTTAAGCTCTGGATAAGGAAGGGATTCTTCACTGTAAGGGCTGTGAAAATGTGGAATCGGCTCCCTCAGGAAGTAGTTTCAGCAAGTACTATAGATTGCTTTAGGAAAAATCTGGATGCTTTTCTAGAAGCACAGAATAACTGGTTATTAAGGCTTTAAAGTAAATATTACAGACTGTCGATCCAGGAAACATCCGATTTCCCCATGGGATCAGGAAGGAATTTTTTTCCCCTGTTGAAGCAAATTTTTTTTTTTTGGGTGGCAGCCCCGGTATTGTGACCGAACTCTTCAGTACCGCCTAAAAACAGCCGGGTGGCTACTGAAAAGTGCTGGGTGGTACACCCAGCTAAAAGACTGGGAAAAACAATGGATATGCTAGAGGGAATATTGGGAGACATCAAAAAGGGTCATATTATGTTAATTAAAGATTATTGTAATGCCATAAAATTCCTGTATAAAGTTTTATTTTAATAACACAATAGTCCAAGGGGTCAACAATGATAAATGAAAACATGCACTGTAAATACCTGTTCACACACTGCTATTTGTATGTACACTGTTGCACATCACAACCACTTTTCAATATTTCAATATATTGAAAGGAATGAAATGCATATAGACCTTTTGCAGTTTTCTTGGTTTGTTTAGATTCAGAAAGCCTACCAGGCAAAGCAAGTGCAGTAACCCACAGAGGCAGTCATAGTTCTTCCTGCTGATCTTCAAATTTTGATTTGTTCTCTTACCATACACTCTCCTCTCCATAATTGTGGTATCCTATTAGTGAGTGAGAGTCTGAAAATATAGCATTTTGCTTGAAGGCTACCATTTGAATACCCATGCATTTAAAAATTCTGTAATTCTGATCCAGTAGCTTTATTATTGCCTTTGGTCGGAAGTACCCACAACAGGGTTCTGACATCACATGACCGTAACAAGCAAGTGATTAAATTTATTTCTTCTGCTAAGGGGTTTATAAAATGAAAAGATAAAGTTACTCAACAAAAAAGTACAGTTTTTAAAAATATTTACTCTAATTTATTTAATCTATCTTTACAAAAATCCAAATACTTTTTTAGTAGTCCTCCTCAAGTTCTTTAAAACTATTTGTATATTACAGCAATTGTATAGGTGAACTGATAACTTATGAAGACTTAAACACTAAGGGTAAATGGAAAGACTATAAAATGCCTAAGTACTCGCAATACTATTTTATAATCCACTTCGTAGTGAGATAATTTGAAAGCTTAAAATTGGCACAGTGTAAGGCATAGCCTGTCGCAGCAATATGGATGTAAAATGTGAGTAAAACATCTATTTTTTTTTTTCTTTCTAATTTATTAGCCATGTGAAGGATCTGAATAGAAGTGATGGCATATGGAGGATACTAGGAAAAGCTATGGCTATGTTGGGGGGTGTCAGAATATTACCCAGTTCACTAATGCCTATAGCTATAAATTTTCAGATGTCTTCTGACTGGTTACAGTATGTGTTTGTCTTCTTCTGGGTCCCTGGTCTGTGATTATCCTGCTTTGATGCAATGATTAGTGTTGACATGATATCGGCATTGTTTTCTGCTTTATTCACCATGGATGAAAGATGCCATGATGCCCAAGCTTTCACTTTATATAGATAGTCCTTAAGGTTGAATGGCAAGTTGCTTCACCCAACCTGGAAGCCTTGGGGCATTTTATAGTGGTGTGAGCTTCGGAATTTTCCCTCTTCTACATAAAATGCCAATATATAGCTTTCTAGTTGAATTGACAGCACTCTGTTATCTTGGCACAAGGGGATGTGACTATGTAATTGGCACAGGGTGCCTCCACAACCTTCACACCTCCTATTTTGTTCTTGGACAGTTGACCCTTTCCATGGTGAATGGAGTTACCTGTGTGGCTATCAATTCAGGGTTGTATTCCTTAAGGATTATATGATTTTTAAAAAGCTTTAAATCGTTAAATTTTACAAAACAATTGTACTTGAATGGGACCACTACAAACTATACTAGGGCTGTTCAGCTCCAGTCTCTGAGGGCGAGTTATTCACTCATTGTTAGTGTTTCTTTACCAGCAGTACATTTACTAGGATGTCCTTGACAAAAGAGTCAGAGAATGACTGTTTATATTAAAAACCTGGCCTTTTTGAACTATACCATGACCTGTAAAGATGAGAACTTTTACAGACTTGGTGAACAATCAGATAATATAATATACAGTTAGGTCCATAAATATTTGGACAACTTTTTTCTAATTTTGGTTCTGTACATTACCACAATTAATTTTAAATGAAACTACTCGGATGCAATTGAACTGCAGACTTTCAGCTTTAATTCAGTGGGTTGAACAAAAAGATTGCATAAAAATTTGTTTTTTTTTTTTTGTTTTTTTTTACACAATCACTTCATTTTTCATTTTAGGGGGTCAAAAGTATTTCGACAATTGACTCAATGGCTATTTCATGAGCTGCTGTGGGCAATTCCTTTGTTAAGTCATTAACAATTAAGCAGATAAAAGACCTGGATTAATTTGTGTGTGGGCGGGGGTGGTGCTTGTATGTGGAAGATTTTGCTGTGGACAGACAACATGAGGTCAAATGAGCTCTCCATGCAGGTGAAACAAGCCATCCTTAAGCTGCAAAAACAGAAAAAACCCATCCGAGAAATTGCTACAATAATAGGAGTGGAAAAATCTACAGTTTGGTACATCATGAGAAAGAAACAAAGCACTGGTGAACTTAAATGTGTGGGTGCTGGCTAGCTGCAGCACTGGTAATGATGATATTTTATAGCCAGCCATGTAAGAGGCACTAGATTTGCACAGATGACCTACTGGGGTCTATAGAATAGCTGATAAGCTATCACCAACACACTATGGAAAACCACTTGTGATATTGGAGCTGAAAACTGTGATTGGTGATTTTCTTAACTATACATATGTGGTCTAAAAAAAAACATGCAAGGATTCAGAAAACTATGGGTAAACTTTGTAACATGAACATTCTCCCTGTAACATTGATAAGTCACTGCTGTTCTGTCTTTATTCAGGATCATGTATCTGCTCCTCTGACCTGGAATGGTCTTTTGGATAATCTTTTGTTATCATTTGGCAACCGTTTTCAATCCTGATTCAGATCTATTCAAGGTTTGCTGGATTACCTAGGTACACCCATGGTAACCTATAGTCTTCAGTCTTGGAGCGCTTTAACATATGATTCCCATTATTTTGCTGTTCATTTATTAAAGTAATATCTGGTTTATAAAGGTGTTTTGTGGAAACAAAGTAGAATATATGCCTTTTGGCTTTTCTGGATATTTATTTAAAAAGTTTCCTAAAATTCAGTTGACACACAAGTGCCTACATTCAGGTCTTGTCATTTTAACATCTTTTGTTTGGGGGTCATTACAAGGTACTGAGTTGATCTTGAGATCTCATGGATATTCATCATGGAGTCTCATCACGGCAAATACTTTTTTACGGATACTTGTGGTAGTCCAGCAGGGGCCCAAATGGAAGATTTCATTTCTTAGCAATGTGGATTGGCTTTGCAGTCGTTGCTGTGTTCTTTTATACAGTGTAGCTGCTTTTGGCAAGGGATTTGATCCTTAGTACAGTTCACTGATATTTGGACCAATTGGTATATCTTCCGTTTAAATGAAAGCAAAATTGCACTTACACTGGATGTTCCAAAGGTCATTTTGGAAGTGCAAAACCTCCATAATCGGAAGATAACCTTTTTCTTAAGTTCCACGTTTTGAAATGTTACTTTGTATACTTCTTTGTACCACACTAAACACAAGGAGTTCTCTATTTTAAAGTGCAACTATCCTGCTATCTTCTTCTGTTTAAATCATTTCATATCATTGAGGAGTCTGAAAACTGTATGTATATCCTGTAAATGATATCTTATGAAAATGAGGCAGTGTAGTGGGAATTGATCATTGGGACTGCTGCATTTTTTAAGGGAAAGTAGTGGAAGTTACTAAATGTTCCTGATATGTTTTATATTTGCAAGCTGTGTTTTTTTTTTTTTTTTTATTATATTGTAAGCAATATTGTAGTTGTCTTTCTCAGGGTGAATATATCCTAAAAACATTCCACGCTTGTTACTTTCAGTTTCACTCTGCACTGCAGCCAGGAGCAGACACGTGCTGCACAGCCAGCATCAAGGAGACACACACAGGATCGGATCTCAGAGCATGTCTTATTCACGGGTGAGTGTCTTATTTTAATTATTTTTTTCTAAAAAGGGGGGGTGGCTTATTTATTGCGGATGTCTTAAAATCGGGGAAACACGGTATAAGTCCAAGGATCTGGAACGGATTAAGGACTAATACCAAGGTACCACTGTACTTGTTAATCTTACCAGTGGATCTGATCTACCTTATGCAAAGTCTGTGATGGTTTGTCAACAGTGCTGCACTACTTTTGCATTTAGAGCTGTGTAGCTTGTGCCTTGCACAACAGTGGGAGGTAAATTAGCCAGGTGACCCAGCTAGCGGAATTATCGCTGCTGATTTTCAGGCATGTGGGTTGTCAATCAGGCCACATCCAATCGAGCCCTTTTTTCTATATTTAGAGTACTATCTTTGTTGAATACCTCCCACTGGGAGCTGCAGTGTCCAAGTTTGAGATAAATATGGATTTGGCATTTGTTTGGATGTTCCTTTAGAGGCCTTAAGGTGTACTTTAGGTTGTGAATTTAGCTATTTTGCCTTAAGCTGGTTTGCAAGCTCATGAATGAGTTATATGCCACCTAATGTAATTCTAGAAAATTCCGGGCCAGACAATGGGGATTTTTGCATTACTCGAAAGTCTAGCTGTTGTCAGTGTCTTGGTTATTTTATGCTATGAAAATGCATATATGCATAAAACATTTGGGTAAAAGTAGATAAGGAACACATAAACTAGCACAGAATTGCATTGGTCAGCCCTATCTTGGTGTCGCTTGTCAGAAAATGTGCTGTAGTGGATGATTGTTGTGTTTCTTGTTCAGTTTAAATTGTGCCATCCTTGCAACGAATGGATCAAGTCTTGTGTTGAAAGCTTTTCATTGCCTTTGCCAGATTATTTTTATCCTGAGTACATGTTGCTTTTATATGCAACCTTTTTTCCTGTAAAGCATGTAATCTCTTCAGTGGATATGTTGAAAGATTTCAATGGCTAGACAGCTAAGCATGTTTGTATATCACAGTGTAAAATACACAACACATTATGGTAATGGGTTAAAGGATCACTGATCCCAATATTGTGGTGCAGAACACATCTCACATACCACATGGTAGGATCTCTGTTGGAAAAAAATGCTGACTTGAACCAGAAAGCATGTAGACTGGATGATGGCATTGCAGTAGGGTGGAAACTTGAATTAAGGGTGGGTGCAGTAGGGTGGAAACTTGAATAAAGGTTCCTTGCAAAAACTATAGTGGCGGTGCTCATCTGAGTAACGATCAGATGTTCCTAGGCATGAATTTAGAGCACATTCTGTAGAGCACCTGGAGAAGGCCAAAAATGTGTACCGATACCATTGTATACAATCCTAATATTGGGAATTGATGTTGTGACACTTATTGCATTCTGCAGTCACATATATTAAAGTCAAAACCTGCTTGGTTTTGCTTTTTGAATACAAAGAACATACTGTAGTGCAGGGTTGGTTTATAGTTTTAATGGCTACTTCACACCCAGTACATTTTCTTTCCTGTTTTGCTCAACACTTCTGTTGAGCTTCATACTGCAGTCTTGTTTTCACTGGGTATATTTTACCTGCTGACCACAGAGAAGGTGACAGGACTTCACTTACCAGGCGTTATTACCCTCCTTAGTCACTAAACCAAATAGGTTCAACCTATACTAAATAAAGTGATTGTCTAAACCAGTGTCAAACAGGGTTCCAAGGAATTTAAGATTCCTTTAGAGGTTTCTAGGGGCTCCTTAAGCAATGATCACTTTGTGACTCTCGGGTCAGTTTAACCGTGAGGGTCACAGATGTATGACTCTTTACAAGGTAACAAAAAGTTAGTATTTCAGGATTTACCCAGATAAGAGTTTTAAGCTTTCAGTTTTACATGTTACGTGTTTCCCCTGTCCCTGTCTTATTCAACTAATTTCTTTGTCAGTTTTGGAATCTGCTCTCTTCTATGGAGTTCATATTGGGATATCTGCTGGGATCATAGACTCGTGACTAATATCTCAAAGATTTCTGCATAAATTGAGGTTTGTGGTAGTCTGGTAATGGTCTGTGTAAGAAATATCATTGTTTAGGTATGTGGCTTTTCTATATTTTCCGAACAGTTGTTGGGGGAATAGTCTATGCCGGGTGGCCAGTCCAGTTCCATTACTTGATTGATGAATGCTGAGTATGACTTTTAAATATATTTAGTGACTATTTTGAGTATACTAATAAATGTGTTATAACGTTCCAAGAGTTTGCACATAATCTTTGTTTTTTGATTTGCGGTGACCTTTATTTATCATGTCATACAGTGCACCATTAAAGTATTCTGTAATGCACCACTACTTAAATTACTTTGTACTTTGGTACACTGCTTTAAATAGAGGTTTCCAATTTAAAGATTTGGGTTTCAGGGTTTCCTTTTTCCTACAGTCTTTTATGTTATAAGTTATGTTTAAAAGAAAATGTATAGATCATGTAGTTCTTTATATTCTGATGAAAATAGTTTTCATGAACATTTGTGAAAGTTCTCAACTTCCACGGCAATGTTTTCCAAAAACTGAACTTTTTTTAGCTATAGCTGAAAAAAATCCTAGGAGAATGCTGCTATTATGTAGCAAGTGAAGTCTCAAAACCGTGTTCTGGGTCACTGACTCTATTTTGAAGCCTCTTGGATATAGCTAGATGTTCAGGCAACGAGAGGGGTAAGCAATGGCAGAAAGCACTTCTAGATTAGTATAGTGCTTTTTGCCTGTATACAAAATAAATGCAAATCGAAGGTTTGAGAGGGAATACTTTGTAAGTAACAATCAGTGCAGAGTACAATAAGAATATTAAAGCTACAACAAATGTAAAAGGCTGAATATTTCTTAAATTAAAAAAAGTGCAAAACATGAATGGTTAATGATATTTACATGTAACATATATATACCAAAATCCTCTAATGCAGGGATGCTGCAAAGGAATCTAAGAGCTACAAGAAATTGACACCAATTTGTCTTTTTTGGCTATTTTTAAGGGGACATTCTTCTCACTGACCACCACACTAATATGATTTGGATATAGTAATTATAGAAGGGGTTCCCTGAAACCTCAAAAACTAGGGTTCCCTCCATGCTAAAAAGATTGGGAAAGTGCTCTTATGGTCTCATCTCTCATATACTGCCATGTTCTTTGCTGGCATAGCTTCACCCGGTCTTCTCTTCCCCTTTGTCCTCCCTGTGATTGTGCACCACAACATCCTGCATGTGTACACCCAGTACTATAGCGGAATACGTTTAGTTAATGTTTGCCATATCATTGTCCTCCTACTTTCTTGCTGCATATGCAGCACTCTTCTGCCATTCATCTAACTTTTGTGGCCCTGGCATGGAATAGAATGCCTACTTGCCACAGAAGTAAAGGTAAATGTCCATTTTAAGGATATGAAATGTTAAAGTAAACCTGTAGCTGAATAGGAATTAAGAAGCTCATGGTATTTAACCAGAATGATAGGCTGTCAGCATTTTTCTACAAAAAAGTCTAGTCCAGGGGTCAGCAACCTTTACTATCAAAAGAGCCATTTTGCCTTCTCTTTCACTAAAGAAAAATAGTCTGGAGCGATCTCCCCGCGGCAGCCGAAGGGAGCCACAACAAGGAGGCTGAAGAGCCGCATGCGGCTCCGGAGCCGCAGGTTGCAGACCCCTGGTCTAGTCTCAAAACTTCTGATAATTGGCAGTCCACTTGAGGATAAATGTTACTATAAATTTTCCAGTGTTTTGATGAGACAGTTTTTATAATTGCTGCATTCCAAGGCCCTCCTCCTTCTCCTGTTAGATGTTTCAGAGCCTTGTACGCTTAATATCCTCTTACATCCATTTAGTATGTAGAAATGGATTCACACTTCTGTGGAATTCATGTGTTAGGTGTGGAGCCACACTGTTTATATTCTAGGATCACGAAAAAGGAAGTTGCCCCTTGACTTCTATTGTAGAAAGTAGCATTTGAAATTTTTTAGCTAGCAATGTAAACATGGGAAGTCATATATAATAGTTTTGTTGGTCAGCTTATTTTTATTTATTTGATAAATGAACCACAATAGGTGCACTACGTCTATGAAAAAATGTGTAACAAGTCACCACCAGTGTTCTCCCCTGCCCCTTTTAGTTGGGTGCACCACCCAGCAATTTTCAGTATCCACCCAGCTGTTTTGGGTACCGTAGTACCTCAACAGTTGGGTCACAATACAGCCACACTGGACAGTTGGTACGGGATGGGGGAGGGTTTCGAAAGCTGACAGAATTAAAGGGAATTACTGGATGACAACTGGAAACACTAAATCTGTTGTGTTGCCCCTGCATTTCTTTTGCCTATCTACAGCTTTTCCCCACTTAGCTGAGAAAAAATTCAGGAGCAAACACTGATCACATCTGGTGGAGCATGAATGGGAATATAACATCTTTATATACAGTCAGATACCTTTTTTTTTTTTTTTTTGTTTTTTTGTATAAACCATACATAATTATGGGGATATTAAATGTGATGCATTCCTTTAGGGCCTTTGAAAAAAACATGTGTTTTTTGTTTTTTTTTGTTTTTTTGCCACAGACCTTGACACTGCATACTACCTTTTTTACTTATTTTTTTTTTTTTTTTAGTAAAGACGGTGCTTAGAACTATCGAATCCTCATTTCACCTAATGGTATTCCTTCTGAAATTGCATTGAAGTTCTGTTTCTTCAAAGTTTAGAAGCAACTAGTGTTTAGCAGAGTAATTGTCCTCTGTCACAGTAGTTCTACTTGGCTGATAGGGTCAAGGCAAAGTGGTATAGGGACTGTAGCGGTAAAAGATAGGGTGTTGATTCTTTTGTATAGTGGCTCTTGTTTATCGCAAGGCTGTTCCCAGTAAGGTGTCCTAATGTGCGCCAGATGTGTCTAATAACCATGTCTGAAAGTTTTTGCCACATAGCTGCACAAATATGTCTGAACTTGTGGTAATGGCTGTGTCTTCCTAAACTCTGCATACACCTATTAAACTATATTCACTAGCAATGGACCGAACTATACCCTGATCTAGCAAAATTCCAACTATTCAGAAGTGGGAGTTCTCTGTCCCTGATGTCTTATACCAATTTATAGGAGAATTGGGTACACTTGCAAAAAATAAATATTTTATCATGCAATGTTTAAAGAAAGCAGCTATGTTTTGTTTTGCATTGGATGTTATTTTTAGACATGAAGGCAATGATTTTTTTTTTTTTTGTCTGTAGCTGTGTACCGTCTGTACTGATAGGGTAAAGGCAGTGTCACTACATACTGGAGCTCAGATGTGATTATATGTTTCCCTCTCTAAGCCCTAAAAGCAACTGAAGATCAGCCTTGCTTAATAAAATAGTACTTGTGCTCTGCAATGCCGCTAGAGCTATAGACACTTAAAAAGATTTTCTTCTGCTGAATTTTTTTTTTTTATTTCAGCAACAGCATTCTCATTCCATTAAATATTCCCATTCTGATGTCAAGTTGAAAGCCAGCTTTCCAACCACAGGGCGTATACTTATTTCTGATGATTGCTGTTTAATTGTGATGGTATATGTTAGATGTCTTAACCCTGGTATGTCTGCTTTTAAGACTTTGCTTTGAGGAACCAAAAGATCCCTATAGAGCCCTTATTTAAACCTTTAAAATTCTACACTTCCAACAAGGGTTCTCTTTAGAAGTGTGTTCTGTGAAAATCCAATATCTAGGTCAATAGAAAAGCATACTCCCTGGCACCCACTTTATGAGCTCTGTAGCATTCAGTGTCTTGGAGGAAAATCAAGAAGGATCGGCCAAAAAACTGAAGGGACCCATTTTGGCCAGGTTGGATTTGATTCATTTTCATTTTAGTATTCACTAACAAAAACATGGCTCACCAAGGGTTTGTGTACGTGCGCTTTTGTTTTAATGTGAGCTTCCCCCATACACGTAAGTCAGCTTAATGCTGCTTGAAGGCAGTGTAGATAGTCTTTAAAAACAATTGTTAGTGGGTGCTGAAGTAATAGGAATTTGCATATGCATTTGGGGAGGTGGGGGGTGGGTGAACCTTTTCCCTCTAGTTTCTCATTTCCTAGCTAGGATTGACCAGTTTGGGCAGTGCTGCATTTGTATCTTTTTCCAGTATTTTTTACACTTTTTTCTGTACTTCTGCATTTATGTTTCAAACATATATTGTGAATTCTAATTGTCCTTATGTCAGCTAGGAGGGGGGTTCTTGTCCTTTTTAACATGGGTAGGTAACCCCTTAAAATAACTTTCAGGTCTTGGAGAACCTGGCTGTAATTATATTTACAGTGCACAGTATATTGGCGTAGTGACCAGAGACAAGAATGCCTCTTACATTTCTGGCAGGTGGGAAGAATGTCACCCATAAAGATCATTGGTATCTGTTAAACGGATCTGAGACAATTCAGCATGCAAATAACACAATCTACAAGATTATTGCTCTGACCTTTCCCTTGTGAGTTTCTGTTGGTCAGTCCAGTAGCACATATTTGACTGAGGGACAGGTAAACGCTCACACCTGGGAACCAAATCTGGAAGCTTCCGCTATGTGTCGGTTATTATCCTGTATTTCTACAGTACGGACATATTACGCAGCTTTTACTAAGTCCATAGTCACATCGCTAACTCCATCAAAGGGGCTCACAATCTAATGTCCCTACCATAGTTGTATGTCATTACCACAGTCTAATCCAGGGGTGGGCAAACTTTTTATTTATTTATTTTTTTTTTTGTCAGGGACTACAATCTGGAATAAAATTTTGCAGAGGGGCTAGGTCAATAGGGGAGTGGACAGGGTTATGCCATCATGACGCTACTGAACGTGAAGTCATGATGACATAACCCCGCACACTCTCCTATCGCAGGCTCAGATCCGGGGGACATGTAACGTGGCTCTGGCCGGTGCGCCGACCCCCCCCCCAGCAAGGTCCTTCTTCTGACGCTGCTTGGGGTGGCACCGGCCAGAGGCACGGACCACCCAAAGGCCCAGAGAAAAATCCCTATTGGGCTGTAGGTTGCCCATGCCTGGTCTAAGCACAATTTTTTTTTGGGGGGGGGGGTGAGCCAAATATTCTAACAGCATAATTTTTTATGTAGATTTCATGGTTGTACAGTAAGCAGTTAGCAAAAAAAGTGTGTACCTACCATATTACATCCAGAGCAAAAAACTAGCTGTGTACAATCTTCTGAAAAATCTGAAGGTTGCCGCATTTTTGAACCTGTACTGTAGTCATTTTGAGAAGTGCCTATTGGAGGAAGGTGCTTCTTAACAGTCTTAAAAAATCCCTTAAATTGGTGGCTTAGAAATAAAATGTCCCTCCTTCTGACAGTGTAAAATATTGGCTCCTTTCTTAGCGGTAAGGTGTGGCTCCTGACGCATTCTTTACCATGTAGCATCATTACCATATCTACCGGTATGCATACACCCTCTGATAAGAAATCAATTTGCCACTTAGCTGTGGAGGTATTCTAGTGATCTATGAATTACTTATTAAGAGACTGCTTTACATGTCTGCTCCCAGGCTTTTATTTTCTAGCACTTGCTGTGTGGGAGCAGTTACAAAAGTTCAGGTGAAGTGGTGGCAAGGTTAAGTGACCCTGTCAATTCAAGGTCCAACCCAAAGTAGGTGCAGCCTGTGAAAAGGCTATTCTACGCTTAAACTCCAGTGCTTTATTGTTCTCTAAAAGCTGCAAATATCCATCACTTATGTATAGCATTAATCCTGAAGGTGTGTAGAATGTCTACTAAATGTTCTTCTTTCTGCCCTTTTTGAAGGGAGCATTTGGTCCCTTTAAGCTATTCTGAAAATACATGTGCCTGTTGGCTTACTAGATTGATGTCACAAATCTGCCACGATTTCCTCACCTAATATTCCCTCTTTTAGTCTCTTGCTTCTTTACTTCTGGCCTAAAATGACCCTGCACTTGTTGTGATTGTCCCCAGGGGTATCACATTTCCTTATTCCACCAGTCAGAGGCAAGTATGCCTTTTAAAGTTTGAATCAAATAAATTGTAAAAAAAGAAATCCTTAGTACTAAATGTAGGACAGCTCAGCCCTGTTAATGGGTTTCTCAGTATCTCAGTGGGTCCATAATTGTGTTCCCCAAGGACATAGTAATATTATTTTTAAGCCTAGTGCAATTGGGCTGCTGTCATTGATGACTTGGTTCAATACCAGAGCTGTACCAAAGCTTTGGTGTTTTACCTTCAGTGGAATTCATGACTATAAATAAATGACTTTTAAAAAAGAAAATGTTTTTTGGAACACAAGCATTAAGGGAGACACCAACCAATTCTTTCAGACACTTTCATGTATGGGAAGCAATGAGCCTTACCTGTGCCAAATAATTTCAAACACATAATGGCTCTGATGTAGGTGAAGCGTGCTTGGAAGGTTTTTTTTTATTGCCAGTAGTATCAAATCCCAACTTCATTTTTTTAATTCCAGGTTTTAAAATTAATATGGATTTTCAATTGTTGCTGTAGGTTACAACAATTCTTTATTTCAGTGGTCAGAATCATATGATGTTAGATGAAAATCAATAGTAATGTAAACAGAGGATTCACTTGAGCCATTGCACAAATTAAAGTTTTAATCTGTAAATCAGGGAAATGTCTTTTGGGTACAAGCTGTCCTTCATAGGACTTCTCAGCCTTAGAATTATGGGTCACTTCCTTTCTAATAATGTGGCAGAAAGGAGTCCTAGAGATGCAGCCTTTACCCACTGCTTTACTTTGGTAAAGGTTCCATTTAATGTAGAACTTTATAGCCAGTTAGTACCATCTAGAACAGGGCTGGCAAACTCTGGCCTGGGGGCCAAATAATGCCGGGAATTTTAGTAGCTGCGCTTTTTCTATGAAAAGGGAGTTTCAGTGGCGGGCCACTCATATCACATATCACAGAAGATTTGGCTCAGCATTGGCTGCATCCGGCATTTCCAGCACTCCCCCCACTCAGCTGTACTTTTCCTTGCTACTCCAAGGCATGGACAAATAGTTAGGTTTTTATAGAATAATATTGTTATTATTGTTAGCCTGTGCAAAAAAGTTACCATTGAAATTTACCTTGGAAGGCTACAAATAGAGAAAGAGGCATAAGATTTTTTTTTTCCTAAAATTAAAAAACAAATGTTATGCCTCTTTTGAATGTGAAGCAAAAACTCTTTGTATACATAAAAAAGGGGTTTTTATCTAATGAGAAGGAAATCTTTCCTCAATTTTTTTTTCAATAAATTTCAAGGTTGACCTGTGACTGTCCAAGTTTTGAATTTTGGCTTTCTGTGAATGGGTTTGACACCCCTGATCTAGAATAAGGCATGCTTTCCAATGGCAGTCATAGAAAAGATTGGAGGACATGAGCACCATTTATATTTTTTTCTGGTTATGTGGCTTCCAAGGTTGGTTCATAATTGGTCTGTATACCCTTAAATAGCTATCACTCTGGTTAAAGTGGATCTTTCACCAAGAGAATTTGTGAGCATTTATGACTTGGTTCTAAAACAATCCAACTTGTCTGATTTGTTGTTTTTTATCCTCTTCTTCTTTTAATACCTTTTAGATCTGATGCAGAATGGGTAAAAGGCTAAGGTTGTTTAGCTCATTGTCTCACAACTTGTCGGTTACCTTCAGGCTTGTTTCAGTTGTGTGACTGATTCTACGGACACAAAAAAGCTTTACATCCAGGCAATTGGAATTTCTTACAATAAGTTCAGCAATGGCAGCCTACTTAGTGTCTCAGGAGTAGGTCCTCTTTAAATATGACATTGATTGGACAGTCGTAGAAATGCGGTAACCACTTTGGCATGTGCATGGTGTTACTGTTCAGACAGAATGGTGCCTACTGCAATCAAGTTGCTCCGTCAAGTAGAAAATGTGACTGTTTTTCTGTGTGGCCAGCTTTAGAATTAGTGTAAAGTGGGTTTTTCAAGGCAGGGAGCTATCAGATGAGAAATGTTTTGTACAAAAGACCTCTGCTTCTTAGACAATATACTGTCTAGCATATAAATGAGATGGAGAGAGCCAACAAAGAGACATGGTTGTTTTATAAAGCATTTATGCTGCAGAAATACTGGTTACTTTATTTTCATCATCTTTAAGCACTGCGTGATTATGCACCTTTTATTTTTTTCTTTGTTGATGATGTTCCAAATTGTATTTGTATTACAAAGAACATTTATATAATAAAAGGCTTTCATTTCCATCTTCAGCATTCATACAACAAAACAGTGATTTAAATGTCCAGATTAGACAACTTGACAAACCAGTATACATCTCGGAATTGCACGGAAAGTCTTAAAGAACACCTAAAGCATAAAATTACATTTTTTAATAGAGTAGTAAATATTCAAAACGCATGTCAGGTTCTTTTGTCGTCTTTGTCCCATTGGGGGTTGGTTCCCCTTCATTTCAAAATTCTAAACTCTGTGGTAAGAAGCTGTAGGTGGGTGGCAGCCCCTGTATTGTGGCCCAACATTGAAAAGTGCTGGGTGGTGCGCCTGGCTAAAAGGGGCTGGTGGGAACACTGCACAGACACAACAGGACGTTAAAGGATATCTTTGCAACGTGTCTATTGGGTCTATTGGATGACGTCTCTATAAAGAGAGTGAATCTCCCCAGTGGGGACGTAGAGAGCAGTAAAAACATGACAAGACTTCCAAACCGTTTACTAATCTATCCAAAACTAAATTGGTTTTAGATACATTAAAGTACCTGAACTCTAGGTTTTTTTTTTATATTGCCTGTTTTGATAAATGGAGCCCATAAAAGCCTTATTGGTGACTCTTTATCTTTATGGGAGATGAGTGATTACAATTTTACTTGCTGGACTGTATATATTTTAGATTGTGGAATATAATCTATTGTATGCATTTTATATTATGGAATATACAACTGGCCCACACATGGATAGATGGGAACACCCAAGAGCTGGACAAAAACTGACATTAAGACTGGAATATCTTTTTAAGTATTCAAGAAATATACAAATTCAGGGACTGCTATCCCAATTTGTTTCA
>NC_092860.1:88755668-88766546 GCF_032062135.1 Pyxicephalus adspersus
AGTTAACCACATTTAACAGTCACCTAAAGGTTAACATAGAAACACTTGGGTTTGTTCATTCTCCTATTTTTGTAAGGCGTTTGCTTGTGGTAGCATTGCTGCACAGTCCCCAAAAACACAGCAACCAAGAGCAGTTATCTGCAACGGTTTACAAGAATGATGGAATTCCATGTAGGGAATATAAAGAGGAGGAAAAACCATTTCCAACTTTAAATGCAGTTTTAATGGCTTTTTTTTGTTTGTTTTTTTTTTTTGTTTAGAGAAATGATTTGGAATATAGATGACGTGGTTGGCATATCTATTTTGTAACTAAATAATTTAAGTGGTAATTAGCCCTGTTCAACTTCACAAATGTTAAGATTGTCATATTTTGCGCAGGAGGATCCCTGCGCATGTCAGAAAATACGTTTTTTGTTCTTTCTGTCTTGCGGTCTTTGTGGTTTGTTTGCACTGCAGTTAGTTTATTGTTTAAAATCTAATTCTGGTGCACATCCACTAGCAGACTAGTGTAATAAAACATTTAAACCTTTTTTAATTTTTTTTTTACTGTTCCTAAGTGTAATAATGGTTTGGTAAATGTATATAAACAGAAATGTTGACTACATTTCAGTGCTTGTGCTGTAAAATTTTGCAGATGTATTGGTCCGCAGTACCTGTAAATGCAGAGATCACAGAGGATTGGATGCTTTTATTCTGGCATTAGGTTTCCTACACAACTCTTGGATAATAAGCACAGTTGCATGCCACACATAAGAGATGTTTACTCTGCTGAATAAGCCTGTGTCTCTTCTCTAAATGCCTTTCATCAGGTTTCCTCCTTTGTATCTATATTCTTTCATAGAATATGGCTGTGGTTAAAAGAAAGGATATGAAGTATTTGTTTTGTCCACAATACAAAACAAGTAGATGTGTTTTGGACTTCCATTCGAGTCAGATTGATGGACTGTAATAAAAACATTTCATATTTATTTTTTCACGGTATAAGATTAAAAGTAGATTGATGTGCAGATTAAATTGGACTGTTCTGTTCAGATACCAATTATTATTAATCTGTGTGAAATTATGATTACATTGTTGCAGAATAAATTGCATCTGTTTTCTGATGATTTTAAGTTGGGCTGTTAACTACAAGGTTATAAGTGACTCACATCTGCAACGTGGCTGATTTAAAATGCAGAGTGGTCACAGCTCCTAAATACAGCAAATAAACAAGCTGGCACCCGCATAAAAAATACTGTAGGTCCTATGTGAATTTGAACAATAAGGGAGACCTGGGGGATAGAATTAGATAAGTTTTTAGGGGTTACTTTATCTGGCAGCTGTATATATGGTGAGAAAAAATTTGAGTATTTAGAACCTCCATATGCCAACCACTTGAATGGGGAAAGCACTGCCATCTTCCTTTAGACAGACATGAAAAATAACTCAACAATAGCTCTCCCTAGGGACAAGTATAAGGTAGCTACGTAGCCCCATATGGTGTGATGGACTTTGATGCATGTGGCTCCCAGATTGCTGACCCACGTATGTCACTATTTAGCTACTTTTCTACTGTAGATAACAAGTAGTCCCCGGGTTACATATGAGATGGGGACTGTAGGTTTGTTCTTTAGGTTGAACTTGTATGTATGTCAGAATGAGTACATTATTTTAATGAATGCAATTAGGACAGATGTTTCAACATATTATTAGGCAGCGTTGTCAGTTACTGTAAATAATCCTCAGTGAGTTAATCACAAAGCAAAAAACTTTTTATTGAGCCTAGACATTCATTAACTTTTGGAGCATGTTGTGCTTTGATATGCAAAAGAAACTGCAGAATTTGTCTTGGTCATTAAAGCGTTACAAGAGGCTGCAGAAAGAGCTCTGCACAGCAACCTCAGCTGTGTTTAGCAAAATATTTCTTCTGCAAGTCATGCAAACCGCCCCCCTCCAACCAAGCTTCAGTCCTGCACAGGGGCTAGGAGTTGTCCATATGTCAGATGTTCTTAACCCAGGGACGACCGGTTTAATTGCATTAAACATTTTTGCCATTTTATGATGCTGCAGTAATAAGTTATGATGTGACCTTACTGTGGCTTAATGATCAACTCCTGGGACTTTTATCGCCAACTATGAAATGGCCACACAAATCAGAGCAAGGTTTACTTTAACGGAGATAATGTACAATTATGCAATATGTGCAGTTTTGGTGATCTTTTCTTTTTTTTTTTTTTTTTTAGTTTTTTTATTTTGTGCTTATTTTACAGATAATTTAAGTGACACCTTGGAAAAGTTGAAGTTAACTGGATCTGACTGCACATCTGACAAGCTAGATGGATGTTTGGATTGTCTGCTTCAGGCACTTGGTCAAAACAGTAAGTTTCAGAATCCTCGTTCTTCTAATTACATGGCAGCAATGGTGTTAAAATTGATTTTTCTTGACTTGAAACCATACTATCCAGAAGTTGAGCATGAGCAGTTTTCAGAAATAACATAAATTATTCAATAAAAACCTTCAGGTAAAATATACATTATGAAATATGATTAAAGCCCAAACATTCTGCTGACCATTATAAGGAGTTAATACAGTGCTGAACAGAATTAATGGAAAATTGAGGGTGCAATTGCACCCGTAATGTCAAATTGGCAGTCTCTGTCTTCTATTGTAGGTCAATGACTTGGAAAGAAGTAAAGCTTGACAACTAGGCAAAAAATGTTTCTAGGTGTGCAATGACAGTCTTTGTTTCTCTACAGATTTCTTTTTTTATTATATTAGATGCTTTTTATATAGGGCCAACATATTATGTAGGGCTGTAAAAAAACCATAGTCATGTCCCTTAAGGAACATAGCTGTCCATTAAAGGAGCCCAGAATCTAATGTCCCTACCATAGTCATATGTATTTATTACAGTCTAAGATCAGTTTAGGGAAGCCAAAAAACCTAACTGTGTTTTTTTGGAATGTGAGAGAAAATCGAAGGAAACCCATAGAAACACTGGGAGAACATGCAAACTTCATGCAGATGGTGCCCTGGCCCAGATTTGAACCTGGGACTTTAGCGCTGCAGAGGCCAAAGTGCTAACCTCTGAGCCACCATGCCGGCCCCAGTCAATCTTTACATCATAAGTGTAAATGCTCCACAAATTTAAGACTATCAGTCCCTCACATACCATATGTACTTGAGTGTTTTGAAAAATAATCTTGGTTTATACTTGAGTCACACTAGTGGCGTGTCCTATAACTGTATTGTTTCTAGTTTTGACATGTTGGAGCAGTTAAGGACAAGCAGTTTGTAATGCTTACATGAAGATTCAGAATCCGCTACTGGTGGCCAACAATAATGCACAACAGATCTTTTACAAGCAAATGACCCATCATAACCAAGTACAATTTTTTTTAAAACCCGTGTTTAAAAAAACAAAACAAAAAAACAAACTGGCTGAGCTAATGTGATTTATTGTTTTTCCTTTTAAAAAACATTTTTAGATCATACCATAAATGTATTTGTTCAGGTAAATGTTATTGGCATTTATATTGCTTACTATTAAATGTAAGCCATGAAGGCTACATTTTATGCCCTAGGTTTGTATTTTTTGCAGGTAAAATAAGGTTACTTTGTTTAGTTGGATTGTGGGTATTACTGTATGCAGGTGAATATAAACCAATATAAATACTATTTAGGTACTCAACCAGATGTAGTGCATTGGTAAAGAGAATACTCTAAAAGGGATGCTTGGCACAAGCCTCTGAAGCAACACAGGCCCTATATATGTTCATTTTAAGATTATTTAGAATGCATACAATCTGCCCTGGCAATATTTTCTGTGCTGACTTTATCTCATAAATAACCAGCTAACTTTCATAGAGACATCATTTGCTGGTCAAGCCACAAAAAGAAGTAAATGACAAAAAAGGAAGTTATCCCTACTCTGTGTGGTGAAAGTGACTGCATGAACTGAGGTGGTTAAGCTAACTGGATTTTCCATGTTCCTGCTCTTCTATCAGTAGATTAATGAATGTATTAATTAGCACTTGTTTAGATTGTGTATGGTTTTAATTTAACCTTACATGTGTCCTTAGTTGACCCTGGCAACATTAATTTACATATTGAGCTAAATTTGTAAGCAGCTTAGTTTGTCCTTTTTATGCACAGATGGTTTCACTCAAGTTTAGACAAGAGATATTGAAACTGGGTTTAAAACCTGCTCATCACGGCTGCATACCTAAATAGAACACAGTACGAGTGTTCTTACTCTGTACACAGTTATGTAAACCATATCTTTTTGTTATTTTTACAAATAAAAGGCCACTTACGGAAATGCCATGCTCTTTCAACTTACCAGCTGAAAATGTTTGTATAATTTTTATTATGTACAATTTTTATTTTTTTATTTTTGCACTGTACAATTGGATTTATTCTTTGTCCCAAATGTACTTATACTTCAAATCTCTATAGTCATATACTATAAATCTCCACAAACAAATAGGAGACAATCCCTAGCAACGGCAACACAAAACACAGAAATTACTCCCAGAGGGGAAAGTTGTTGGCACAGAGGAAGCTTGCTTACTACTGTATTGTGACTCTATAATTGCACTGCATTTAAGTAAGATTTGCTTTTTTACTTGGGTTTTAAATAAGTAGTATTTACAAGACTAGGGGGCTCTGATATTTATACAGAGCCCCCGCCCAGCGTTCTAATTTTGTCAGTTTTTTGATGCAAAGAGTGATCTTTTTTTTTTTGTTGCATAGAAATAATTATAAAAAAAATAATGAAATAATAGACCACAATAATGTTTATCAACAATGTCCTTGGTCTTTGAGCAGAAAACTATGCACATCCTTGTAGGTGCTGGCTTTTTTTGGGTTGGTGGGAAGAATTTATTGAAGTGACAACCAGTCAGGCGTTCTGGGTTGACAACGGTGGAAGCACGACGTCCAGGTCAATACGCTGATGATGTTTGGTGGTTCTTGATTATGGATTCGGAAACTTGCAAAATTTAAGTCTTAATGATTCACAGGCCTCTATTTTTTTTTTTTTTTTTGGACAGAACGTAGGCATTCCATAGGCACTGCTCAACAAGATGCCTGAAAATCTTCTTGTAGTACTTCCTTTGCGTTTCCTTATCGCTGGGTAGCATGTCATGGCTTGGTCAGCTCTGTCGACACCTCCCATGGTGTTGTTGTAGTCAATCACCACCTGTGGTCTCATCACTTCTTTCCCACGTTTTGTGTACCAGAACGGTGGAGGCATCATGGACCATACTCTTCAGGCACACATCTTTCTTGTCACTCAATCTCAGGGCCACCATCTTGCCTTGGTTAATATAGTTTGGCATTTGCACTATTTTTTTTTTTTTTTTTTAAAGCGTACCTAAATCCAGAATTTTCACTTTACATAAAAGGGTAGAGAACCCTTTTTTTAAGGTAAAAATTCTGTTTTGTTTTTTGTTTAAAAAAGGTGCAGTACCGCCGCCTAGGTGGTTGGGAATGAATAGGAGTGCAAAGCCTCCGGGGATACCTAGGTCAGGCATCCCAGGAGGCTCTTGGGCACTCCTTCTGCGTATGCCCGAGCATGCGCAGAAGGAGCCTTTTTGCTCCAAGAGAAAAATTTGAAAATCTCATGCATCTGCTTGGAGATTGGAAATTTTTTTTTTTCATCCTATGTCACCCGATCATGCGGACGAAGCACCCAGAAGAGAAGACGAAGATGGCGGCTCTGGGAAGGATCAGATTTGCTTTTTTTTTTTTTTCCCTTCATACGCAGTACACACAGACTGTTTTCATTCTGAGTAGGTTTTGGTTTGGGTAGGGTTGCTTTTTGTAGACATTAACATTGATCAAAGATCCTTAATGATGGGAAGAATAAGTTCCAATTTTTATAATTAAAGTGTGTTTTTCGTCAAGTTAAATATTGGTGGGGAGAACCTATGGCAATATAAATTTATTGTCTGTAATATGCCGTATTATTGTTTTTTCTTTCAGATTTAGAGAGTAGCGGAAAAATCCAACAGAGCGGAATCCTTCAAGTCTTTGCAAGACTTTTGAGTTCACAATTGTCCTGCACAGCAAAAATAGCTCACATCATAGCAGAAATAGCAAAAAATGGTGAGGTTTTCCAAGAGTGCTTTATCTGCTGGAACATCTTCAGTTATTAACCTCATTTGTCAGTATGTTTTATTTCATTTTCATTTCAATTTTTTCCTTTTCTATTCCAGCAATTCCATTTTAATTTACCTTCCTAGATATTTTTTTTACATCTTGTATTGATCACATACAACAGTCTTTATAGTGGTACTCAAGACAAATATAGAATGCCACCCTTCAGCTCCACTATATTATCAGAAATTGAGGGTAGTGTGTGGGTTTTTTTTTTGTTTTGTTTTTTTATACACATGTTCCTATAAAATTCTTTGTATCCCTTGTTTACTTTTTTTTTAATCACTTCTTTTACAATGATTTTTAATGGCAGATTTGCTTTCTTAAAAGTATTTTTTTTAATGAAATGTAACATCTACACATCTACAACTATGTATGTTGACCACCCACTGTCTTTCCCCCTAAAAAAAAAAAGGAAATGTTATTGCAAATTGTAAGCTTTCTACAGGATTATTTCAGAACCAGAGCAGGTAACAATGTCCTTTTTCAAATATATTGTTTGATGGAAAGGGTAGCTGCAGCACTCTTTTGATCTCCAGGACCTTTGAAAACTGCTCATCAGACTTTGAAGCTTCTTTTGCAGGGGTTGCCTGGAAATGGCTATAAATCTGTTTTCTTTAATAAGGGAGGCTTTTTATATCTCTTCCAAAAATCTTAAATTTTTTTTTTATTAATAGTGTATTCTGTGAGATGCAGAAAATGGATCTCAGTGCTGGGGGGGGGGGGGGAGGAGAATGTTAGTAAACCCTAAATCTCATATTTGCCAGTACAAATCTACCCAGCCTGGTCACAGGGGACACTTTGTATCCTTTCTAGTGCCCTATGTACAGCATACACCTGGATTACAGGGGCTCCCCAGACAAGAAATTTAGAAAATAACACCGCTGAGTTATTTCAGAGGTTCAGTCAATTTTTTTTTTTTTTTATATCATCCCCCACAATTTTCCATTAGTAGGTCAACAATAATATTAACTGATCATTATCGCTGCATCTTCATGGTGTTTTTTATTGAAATGTTGATAATGCTATATATAGATAATGTGAAAATAAAACAAAGAAGCAAGACATTCTTTTTTAAGCTGGTTAACCAAATAATTCTTCCCAAAAAAAAAACAAAAAAAAAAAAAAACGACAAACTAGAGATAAGAGGCAGATGGCTGTAAGTGCAAGTACAAAAAACAAAGCATAGAAACTTGCAAGGGGAATGCAGACTTTATAAAACTGTAATTGGTTTACAGTTCTTGTGCTTCGATTTTGTGTACCTCCTTCCACAGACTCCACAAAACCTTTTAGGTGCCCCGTGATATTTGACCAGTTGTCATGCCCATGTGCCTAATATTGGTAAATTGGATCTGCATGGGCACTCTGACTATGGATACGCATTCTCACGGTGTCATGCACTGTGTTTAACACCATACATGCACACCCAGCTCTTAGTCGGCTAGATATGAAAATGAAAAATACTTGTATGTACAAAATATTTCATATTTTCATGACCATAAGATGCTTACCTTGAGGGGCAGGACTTTTTAATAATGTCAGCCAGGTAAGTTTGAGTGTCATAGGAGAATATTAAAAGAACTTTTTAATTATAGGATTAAGGAAGCTAGAAGGTATGAAGATGACTTTATGATTAGAAATATACCTTGATCAGATGTAGAGAGATGGATTTGGGTGGCATGGGGAAGATACTGGAGGGCAAGCAAATTAGTAAGCTGACCAAGACCATAGCTACAGATAGAGAAGAGAGGGGGTCTTAAGACTGCACCACTGTGGTACTCAACAGAAATGCAGCATAGGGAGGAGGTGGTGTTGGAATGTATAATGCGGGCAGTCCTACCAGTAATGCTTTAAGCAATCAAAGTGAGAAACCCTAGAGATGCCCAAAAAAAATGGAAGATCTGGAAAAGCTTAATATTGTTTGTGTTTGTTTTTTTTACGTAGACATTTTTACAAAGTTTATTTATTTTTAAACAAACGTGCCAAACTAAATGGTATTGAATTTGTTACCATATTTCAGAACAATTGCGTATTCCATGTGTGGACTCTGGCCTGATTCCGCCACTGGTACAGCTTCTGAACTGTAAAGACCAGGAGGTGTTGCTGCAAACAGGACGTGCCCTTGGGAATATTTGTTATGATAGCCGTAAGTATTAAATGTTCTTGTCACTTTGTGTACGGTGAGCCTGTTGAAAGATTCCTATGGATTGATGCCTTTGTGCGTATTGAGGGACTGTTTTGCAAAAAAAAAAAAAAAAAAATAAAGCTGATCGCCAGTTTGTGCTACTCTGAATGCCCTAGTGTTCCAGTATTCTACCGTGCAAAGTTGTATTCCTCAAATGTTAGGACTCCTACACTTGGTACCCTCTATAATACCCAACAATCCTTGGGAAAACTTATATATTTAATGCAGAAAAGCTTCTCTTGGCAGAGCTTTTGTCAGGAAGCACAATACTAGTATTGGTTGTTAGTGTTCATTCAAAGCTATATATTAAAATCTTCATCTGATTTAATTCGGCATGCAACTTTTTTATGGTTGTTTATAAGCCATGTGTGGAATCACACCCATATATGATTTAATAATTAAATGATGTGATCAGATCAGAAACAAGGAGAAATATTTGTGGTGTCTGGGCAAGCTAAATATAAAGGTAAGCCTTTGATTTTCTCTTAATTTTGAAATGGTAAAATTTCCAAAATGATTAATATCTTTTAATGTCCACTGCATGAAATCTAATTTTCAATTTTCATAACTTTTTTGCTTTTTCTCAGTGTCCTTGTTTTATACAGCTGAATCTCTGCTGATGAATATCAGTTGGCATGCATGGACCTGGCTCAGCCATTTCTAATATCTCTTTTCTTTAGCCCACTCGGACAAGTCTGATAAATGTAGTCGGTTATTCATCCGTCTCTTAGCTATAAAGCTGAACCCAACACCTTTGTGTTTGTCCAGAATACCAGTTTACCCAAATCTTTCTGTAATACTGAGCTAAGAAGCAGATGTACATCTCCTGCTACATTGCATAATCATGTATCTAATTTTTCTCTTTTCTGTCTGCCTGTAAACTACAATTCTCCAGTGCTCTATTCTGCTGTATATTTAGTGATGACTGCTAAATAACCTACCCTAAGGGTCCTCAATTTACACGCCTTACACAAATACTGTCTATCAATATCTAGTTTTCCACCGTGTATAGTCATTTATATTTTCAGAAAGTTGGTTTCATTATTTAGATGCAAGTTGGCAATTTAATTGTGTTTGCAACAATCGTCATAAAGCAATATTGTGGAATTATTGGAGAACTGTTAATGCTTTGCAAGTCATCTCATCTTGGTATTAGACTGGCAGTCCCATCAGTTTTATGTGTCCATTGGGTAGTAAATTAAGAAAAGGTGTTTATTTAAGTCAGGGGTCCCTAAATGACAGCCCGCCAGTCTAGTTGATCAGGTCAAGCTGTTGTCCGTGCTGCCCGGTCCCTGTTGGAGGTGACAGGCTGGTAATGTAAACATACTGGCACTTACAGACCAGTATTTTTACATCAAATTCCCTGCCAGTCTATCAGAAGGCCCCTAACAACCATGAAAATGGCTGGTGTCCACAAAATGGCTTTCTGATTAGCATTTTTAGTAAGAATACTGGCTAGCCTAAAGAGAATGGCCATAAAGGTCAGGATGGCTTGCTGACTGTGGAGGCCATTTTCTTGTACACCAGCTGGGTATAGTGAACCATTTCCGTAACCCATAACCAAATAGTTTGGGGACCCCTTCATCATAATTTCATACTTTACACAGGACCTTCATTTTCATCCAAGTCAGGATAAATTCATTTCCCTCTTAGCACTAAGCAAAGTCCTCTGACATTTTGTTATCAATTAGTTTAACTTCAGTGGGCATATTGGTAGTTAGGTGGCAGTGGGAAGACCTTTTTTTTTTTTTTTTTTTTCCCCCCCTTAGAATTTTAAGCACCTTTTCTAGGGACACAGAAAGCTATATGAGGACTATCACATTGAGTATATGGTTCTGGCTTCTTGCTGCTGCTGAATATTATCTTAAACCTGTCTTTGTTTCTGGAATCCTAATCCTGTGCTGTTTGTGTTCTATTTAGGCTTATTGATCTAAATGGCAAAATTTGTCCCTTTTGATGAAAATTGGGACAGCTTCTAGAAACCTGTGGAAAGGGGGGCGGTGGTGGTGAATACTTTAGTGAGAAATCTGACAAGTCATGGAATACTCTTGGTCTTATTTCATTCTCTGTATGTCCAGTATTTTTACTTCAACGTTCTAGGCATTGCTGCCCATTTGCAGGCATTGTGCCTGATTTATTTAAGTTCTCCAAGACTAGAGAAGATAATTGTGGTCCAGCAAACCTTGATCTGTGCAGGCTGAAAACATTTGTTAACAAATGATTAACAGAAATCCATTCCAGGTTGCACCCTGATAGTCTATATTCTCCAGTCTTGGAGAGCTTTTATTAGATCAGGCCCATTATCTTTCTTTAAATAATGCCTGCTTTGTCCTAGGTAGCCAAAATTCCCCATATGCATATGCTATCCTGAAGTATTTTAGTCTCACCTAATTACAAAATAAACACCTTGGCATCTAATTTAAACTTTTACATTCTTATTAAGCAATATTACATTTCAGTTGGGGTAAATTTTTATATGGCCGCCATGTTCTCCTGATTTATGAAAACTTTTCATAGCATGATGGTTTCTCTTTAAACATTTCATCCTTAA
>NC_092860.1:88767668-88775744 GCF_032062135.1 Pyxicephalus adspersus
TATATATATATATATATATATATATATATATATATATATATATATATATATATATTCTGTTGATGTCTGCTGATAATATGAAAAACTAGTTCCCTTAACAAATGTGTGGGTTTCAGACCCCAAAAAGGTCTGGAAAAACCCTTGAGTGACTCAAACAGAGCATGTATGGTCATTTACTGGCCTGTCCCCACACTTCTCATTTTGCTTCTATATATATCATAGTTGTCCTCACTGAGCAGGAAGGTGTGCGAGGGTGTAGGCCAAGTGTTTTCCATGCTCTTCTAATACACAGAATAGATAGAGGTACAGGTACATATAGGTATCTTCTTTTTAAGGGAGCCAGTGAAGCACATTGAAAGAATATGTACATATTTTTTTTTTCTTTCTTTCTTTCTTGGCAGAGAACTTCCATTTCAGTACAGTTTTAGTACCACACATTAAATCATTCTAGACTTGCTGTGTTAGATTACATTTACAATGAAAGTCTAACCTTATAACCTTAAAAATAATTATAATGGAAAACTGTGTGGAAACATTGTAGTCTGTTTATACTGCTCTGAATGTGATAAATTGCCAGTTAGTCATGCCTGATTCTTTGACTTGTTTAGTTGCAGACCTGGAACATGCAGTCTGACAATGAAGTCAAATTGAGTCCAGAACAACATTATTTCCTAGTTAAGCATTGGTGACTGTTGAAGCACTGAAGTCATAAAACCTAAAGCAGGCAAATGGTTACCAAAGATGAGATGTATGGATTTTTATTTTCTCTCCGTCCATTTCTAAAATTTACAAAGCCCCATCAGGCAGTAGGATAGCCTGCTTTTTTTTGTACTACTGTAGTGTCTCAAGTGTATGTCAATTCAAAAACGTTTTTTCCAGTTTTTGGGTGCGGGAGTTTTGACTTGACATGCAATAGGTATTACTTCCATGTCTCCTGCCTGCCCTAGCCTTGGACCTGCTGTTTTTATCTATTACTCTTCTTTCTTCTCCTTTCAGCATGTTTCTTGTTGGCACATGCACTAACTAACTCCTTGTGCTTCTTCTCTCCCACCCTTGTCTGATTTTGGCTGATTACCAACTGCAAGAGGCTGATATTAAGTCAAATCTGGGTACAAATATGGAGTCAAATAATATTTGAATTTTTTTATTTTTTATTTTTTTAAATTGAATTCAACTGGCGCAATATTAAATTCAGCGGTGCATTTATTTGTGTTTTGTTTACCCGGAGTTCATAAATAAATTGGCATGACTGGCTGTCAATAGGCATAATCGGATGAAGTATTGGCCATATTTCTCTCGACACAGGTTTCCTATAAACTGAATTGGCAAATCACCTTACATTTTGTTTACTGTTAGATTTTTTTTCTTTTTTTTATTGTATAATATCAAATGAGGGTTCTGCTAACGGAATGCTTGCTTTTTAATGTGCCTTTTTGTTTGTTTCCAGATGAGGGCAGGCACGCGGTTGACCAAGCGGGTGGTGCAAAAATTGTATTTGACCATTTGCGGTCAATATGCACTTTAACAGATCCAGCAAATGAGAAGCTCATGACTGTCTTTTGTGGCATGCTGATGAACTATAGCAATGACAATGGTAAACTAACCGCTTTATCCAGATCCACACTATAAAAGCAGCTCGACTAACGAGCCAAGCATAGAAATGACAGATTCTTCACTACTCAGTTTAGCTGCCACTTCACACACGCTGGTAAATTGTGTGTTAAAGGGGAAAAAAAACAATAGAATTGATTTTTGAAAAACATGTTCTGATTTCCTTTTGAAGTCTTTTAAAGCTGGTGTCGCAATGTCTTCAAGAAAACTGAAGTGCTAAATGCAAAATAAATTCTTTCCCTTACTATGCTTTTCATTTAAGTGTGATAGTTGTGCAGCCAGATGGATGTGTGCTGAATCTTGGAAACAATCTGTTCTGTGCCCTGCTGTTCTGCAAGGAATTCTGTGCAGTCCTTATAGTATATACGGTTGTGCTGACCCAGTAATATGCCTCGAACTTCTCTTCTAGGTTGAGTAGGCATGCCTCTGTCTTTTTGATTTGCCCCAATTTTTTTTCAGGTCTAGTGGTAATATTTTTAATATAAGCAAATAAATATAAAGGGTATCTTTAACATGATTTACTTCGGGTCATCCTACAAAATCAATATTCATTCTGTGGCAAAGATAGTTAGCTCTTCTTTGAAGCAAACCTAAACAAAAAATTTTGGTCTGCCTTTCAGAGACTTTAAGATTTATATGACAAGCATTAAATATAGCGCAAACCCACTAATCTTTGTAGCTGCAGACAATGTAGAGGGCTGTTTATCCTTTTTAGCTTTGCAGTAACTTATTTTGTTCTCCTTCATCGGGGAGGTGCCAGACCAATAGGCATGTCAAACAATTCATCGTCCAAAGAAGTTGTAATCCAAGTAGGTCTTGCACTCCTCTTTCCTCTCCCCCAGGTAGGCTGCCAACTCAGTACTGAAAAGAAAATAAATAGGGTGGCTCGCACCCCTAACCTTTGCTGCCTCCTTATTGTGCACTTACCCACCCCTAATTTGCTTTAGGGACAAACATCTGCCCACCCAAAAAAATGGTGTCATGTTTTTTCCTGAAAAAGTAAAGGGTTTTCTTTGCTTTAAATTTTGACCATAAATCTTTCAACTTGCTTTTTGGATGTTACCATGTAAATTTGGAAGGCCACCAGATGCTGCTTTGTCAGTCACTCTAAATTTAAAAAATAAATGTATTGCATTTATAGCTTTCTGAAGGTATTGCTATTCTGTTTTTTATAGCGGTATGATTTTAACTTCAGCTTTGTGAATGCAAGGACTTTTCTGAGTAAAGGTAACTTGGTGAAACTGTAAAGAGTCTAAAGCTTCACCTGCTGCGTGGAAAGGATAAATATGAAATGGTTGTTTGCGCCATTACAAGGTTATCCAGTTAAAAAGAAAACTAATTTTTATTCCTAACTGAAGCATTATATATTTGAAGTGGTAAGGGCAAGATGATAAGGAAGGGGGGAGTACTGGGATGTCCTGCTGGGGGGGAAGCATGCCTGAAAACCATTATATATTGGTTATTTCCTTTCAAGCAGTGCTCCTTAAAATGGCTTGGGATATTTTCATACTATAGATCTTTTTATGTTTGTGTGTTTAGCTTGGGTAGTTTCCCAGTTGGAATTGGGTTACTGCATACAAGGCAGAAATTTTAAACAATTTTAAATTTATCTTACTATGTTTTAGCTTTGTTTTGTTTTTATCATTAAACTCTAAAAACAAGACCTTTAACGTCTTTGCTGTTCAGGTCAAATGGGGTTCCACTTGCAAGATTATTTAAATGTTTGACGCTTAGCGCTTTCCAATGCTGTGCCCCAAGTGACTTCCCTCTCGTTTTATAACATTACTGCCACTTCAGTACTAATGTGACCTTACAAAGCCTGGCATCAGAGACATTGGGCTTAGCACAAAACTTGTCATCCTACTGTCCATGTTAGGGAATAAGAATGCCTAGTTCTATTACTGAGCCATTGTAATGGGATGTTCTTCTTTTTCAGAATTATTTGATGTGATCTTTTCCAAGCTTCTATACCAATGAGTCATATTTTCATTGCTTCAATTTAGCACCTAAAAGTAATTTTCCTATCTTGTATGCGCAGAATATTCTGTGTAGCTTTCTCCAGGAATATTACGGTTTGCTCTCTGCTCCATTTTTTTTATTATGTACCCTAGCTTTCCAGATAGACCATCATATCACAGTGATGTCATGCATGCTGACTCTAGAATGTCTGTCTTTTGGTAATAACTGATATTGCTTCTTTTGAAAGTTCTAACAGGGTTTTCCCACTGATCAACATATAGGGGGTTCTTCTTTTCTAGCTATTATTGGTTTCATTTCATCTTAGATTGTAAGCTGTTTTGGGCAGGGTCCTCTCTTCCTGTTAGTTTATCTGTTTGCAACCCCCTATTAAACTGTATATAATTACAGCTTCAGTGCTCAACCCAGACATTTTTTTTACCCAGTAATATGCCTCGATCTTCTCTTCTAGGTTGAGTAGGCATGCCTCTGTCTTTTTGATTTGCCCCAATTTTTTTTCAGGTCTAGTGGTAATATTTTTAATATAAGCAAATAAATATAAAGGGTATCTTTAACATGATTTACTTCAGGTCATCCTACAAAATCAATATTCATTCTGTGGCAAAGATAGTTAGCTCTTCTTTGAAGCAAACCTAAACAAAAAATTTTGGTCTGCCTTTCAGAGACTTTAAGATTTATATGACAAGCATTAAATATAGCGCAAACCCACTAATCTTTGTAGCTGCAGACAATGTAGAGGGCTGTTTATCCTTTTTAGCTTTGCAGTAACTTATTTTGTTCTCCTTCATCGGGGAGGTGCCAGACCAATAGGCATGTCAAACAATTCATCGTCCAAAGAAGTTGTAATCCAAGTAGGTCTTGCACTCCTCTTTCCTCTCCCCCAGGTAGGCTGCCAACTCAGTACTGAAAAGAAAATAAATAGGGTGGCTCGCACCCCTAACCTTTGCTGCCTCCTTATTGTGCACTTACCCACCCCTAATTTGCTTTAGGGACAAACATCTGCCCACCCAAAAAAATGGTGTCATGTTTTTTCCTGAAAAAGTAAAGGGTTTTCTTTGCTTTAAATTTTGACCATAAATCTTTCAACTTGCTTTTTGGATGTTACCATGTAAATTTGGAAGGCCACCAGATGCTGCTTTGTCAGTCACTCTAAATTTAAAAAATAAATGTTTTGCATTTATAGCTTTCTGAAGGTATTGCTATTCTGTTTTTTATAGCGGTATGATTTTAACTTCAGCTTTGTGAATGCAAGGACTTTTCTGAGTAAAGGTAACTTGGTGAAACTGTAAAGAGTCTAAAGCTTCACCTGCTGCGTGGAAAGGATAAATATGAAATGGTTGTTTGCGCCATTACAAGGTTATCCAGTTAAAAAGAAAACTAATTTTTATTCCTAACTGAAGCATTATATATTTGAAGTGGTAAGGGCAAGATGATAAGGAAGGGGGGAGTACTGGGATGTCCTGCTGGGGGGGAAGCATGCCTGAAAACCATTATATATTGGTTATTTCCTTTCAAGCAGTGCTCCTTAAAATGGCTTGGGATATTTTCATACTATAGATCTTTTTATGTTTGTGTGTTTAGCTTGGGTAGTTTCCCAGTTGGAATTGGGTTACTGCATACAAGGCAGAAATTTTAAACAATTTTAAATTTATCTTACTATGTTTTAGCTTTGTTTTGTTTTTATCATTAAACTCTAAAAACAAGACCTTTAACGTCTTTGCTGTTCAGGTCAAATGGGGTTCCACTTGCAAGATTATTTAAATGTTTGACGCTTAGCGCTTTCCAATGCTGTGCCCCAAGTGACTTCCCTCTCGTTTTATAACATTACTGCCACTTCAGTACTAATGTGACCTTACAAAGCCTGGCATCAGAGACATTGGGCTTAGCACAAAACTTGTCATCCTACTGTCCATGTTAGGGAATAAGAATGCCTAGTTCTATTACTGAGCCATTGTAATGGGATGTTCTTCTTTTTCAGAATTATTTGATGTGATCTTTTCCAAGCTTCTATACCAATGAGTCATATTTTCATTGCTTCAATTTAGCACCTAAAAGTAATTTTCCTATCTTGTATGCGCAGAATATTCTGTGTAGCTTTCTCCAGGAATATTACGGTTTGCTCTCTGCTCCATTTTTTTTATTATGTACCCTAGCTTTCCAGATAGACCATCATATCACAGTGATGTCATGCATGCTGACTCTAGAATGTCTGTCTTTTGGTAATAACTGATATTGCTTCTTTTGAAAGTTCTAACAGGGTTTTCCCACTGATCAACATATAGGGGGTTCTTCTTTTCTAGCTATTATTGGTTTCATTTCATCTTAGATTGTAAGCTGTTTTGGGCAGGGTCCTCTCTTCCTGTTAGTTTATCTGTTTGCAACCCCCTATTAAACTGTATATAATTACAGCTTCAGTGCTCAACCCAGACATTTTTTTTAAGCCGGTGGAAAGAAATTGTAGGTGGGTGGCAGCCCTTTTATTGTGACCAAACTCTTTAGTAACCGCCCAAAAACAGCCGGGTGTGTGCTGAAAAGTGCCGGGTGGTATGCCTAGCTAAAAGGGCCTGGGGAGAACCCTGAGTTTAATGGTGATTATTATACAAAATAATGTCCTATAGAGCACATATTTAGATAGCAAGGGATTGCCAAAAAATGGATAATTATTTTGAGTTTTATTAAATTGATTTAATTTTTGTTGGATTAGGTATCACTTTGCCCATTATGAAAAATTGGCCCTGCAGTATTTCTGAATGTGGAATATGGGCTCATAATTGCCAGATCCTAGATAGCATTGTGTTCTGTAACCTCATATTTTAGTGTGACATCTGTTCAGGGTTCAAACTGGCTCTAATATTCTGATGTGACACCTTTTGAACACTTTTCACTTCATTTTACTGAAGAGGATCCTGATGTTGCCTGTTAGGGTATTGTTGTAGCAGACGGGAGTCCCAGAGGTTTCACTAACCAAGTTTATAAGGTAGAGGATTGCTTTTTAATACACTTAAATACACCTTTTACAGGTCCTAAAAAAGGATCATTGTGGTTGGGATTTTAACTTATCATGTCTAATTACGATTCCTAATGTGTTTTTTTTTTTTTCAGGAACAACTTCAGATTTATTGCATTGCAGCTCCGTTTTAGTTTTTGCTTTCTGAAACTATTAACATACCGTTTACCTCCTTAGTCTCTGCAGGTTTGACATACCCTCTAGTTGCCAATCATCTTTCCTTCAATGCAAGCTTAATTAATTGTGACCAATGCCAGCATTTTATTTGACCTTAACTAGTGCAAGTGTTTTTTCTTTCTGTTGCATTATTTCTGAGCACTAGAGTGTGTTAACAGTTCATTTACATATACCTGACAAAGCATGCTTTTATTTTTGCAAAGACCTGTTGCGCCTAAAAGTGTGTATGTACTACCATGGGCTGCCTATCCTCAAACAGCCTTGCTTTACTTTGTAGCACCAATACATGTTGTTTGTTGTTTACAGCAGTTTTATGGTAGCATATTGCTACTTTAGGGTCAGCCAAATATATAGTGCCAGGAGGATTCTGTAGACTCTTCTTTGGGTGAACTATTTGAAAGATGCATATGACTACATTGGCTTTAAAATAAAAACAGTACTGGAAAAATATTATTTGCGCATGCCTTCCATACTTACTGAGATTCTGAGATTCTAAAAAATTAAAACATCTACATCACCAGCTTGAAACTGGTAGGCAGAGTTTAAGTCCTGAATAGCAGTGACAGCCTTAATGCTTACTCTACCCCCTACCACTTCCCAATTCAATCTATATGAATTACCATTGATACTTGGTAACTTGTATTACCTGGAAAGTATTTTCTGATTCCTAATGTAAGTTGGAAGAATAAATATTTTCACTCTATACATATTGTAAGCTTTTGCAAAATAATTTACTTGTTAAATGTCTTCTGGAGAGAGGGGCATCAACTACCATGGAAGCAGTAACATCAATGCTGCAGCTCACCTTTTATTTATAGAGAACTTGGCTTTGCTGAGAACCTTTTATTGTGCTTTTTAATGTAAATTAAAATTATCAGGCTCAGTGATAAAATTGTCATTAAATGCTTGGAAGAATTACCCATATGAGCTCATACATGGATGGTAATAAGGATCCCTGACAATCTTTATGTACTTTATCAGACTGTTGCCTCACTGGACATCATGTGCAGTTAAAATTTGTGTGACCACCAAATTATAACTGCACATGATGACCAGTTATGTGGTCACACAAATTAAATTGACCTTGAGTTAAAAAAAAAAAAAAATAAATAAACTTTTTGTTTCTCTCCTGTTATTATTCATTCTCAAGCAGTACCTAGCGTTGTACCTTCTTACATTATGTGATGATAAAATCCAGTTCTCTAATTCAGACATGGTTTCTTTGTACTTCCAGATTCTTTGCAGGCTCAGCTCATAAATATGGGAGTCATTCCCACACTGGTGAAGCTTATTGGAGTTCACTC
>NC_092860.1:88777068-88788386 GCF_032062135.1 Pyxicephalus adspersus
TTGATAGCATCGCTTTCGTCTGATAGAAGTCTATCTTACAGCCTTTATCCCAAAGGCACTGCACCATATCCTGTGTATACCATTGTGGTCATGTTGATTGACTTTCTTCACCTGCAGTAAATTAAATCTTTAGTTCACCAGAGAGAGGTACCTCGAATGGCTTGTGTCACATTAACAAATTTGAGTATTGGCCATTAGTATTTGTTAGGAATAATCCTTAGGGTCAAACTATATTCCCCAAGCTATGTACAGATATCAAATTTAAAGTCACTAGAAGCAATCCTAGGCTAGGTATTCACATGCAATTGTTTTCGTCCGATAATCGTCTCGGGCCCGATATCTGACGAGAATCTTTTGTGTGTGCAGCGCTCGATGTCCATCGTCCGAATGACCGTCCTGGCGGATCCATGAACGATCATAATGGAAGTGGAGGGGAAGAGAGCGCAGTGGGATGCCACTCTGTCCTTCTCCCCCTCCCCTCCTTTCTCCATCGAGCAGAAGGGTGATATATGTACAGCACTTGTTCATGCATTGTACAGTTGTGAAAGATCCTTTCCAACGACAATGGTTGCATGTGTGTACATAACATAGCCTTAGTGATAGATTCCAGCAGCAATAATGAGTGATGTACACATAGCACTGTTCAGTTTTATCTGGGATAATAAAGTGTTGATTGGGCGACTATATAAATATGGCAAACGGCACAGTATATACAAAACGTTTTTGGTAATATTAAAAGTGGGTATCACACATGTAAAGTGTAGATCTTTTCAGATGGTCGGTCCCTTTTATAAATGTGTCATTTTTCTGTTCACCCTCTTTAAATATAGTTATTGTATACCAAAGCTTCTAAGAAACATTAAGTAGGTGGGCATTTGATCTATTCCTTGCCTGTCTTGGATTATACAGAAAGGGTGCTCTCCATCAGAGCATTTACGGAGAATTGCTGCAAAAAATGCTTAACGGTAAGGCTTTGTACACACATCAAATCAAAATCTGACACCGTACAAGATCAGGTAAGACCACTGTTCTTTTCGATGGAGGGGTGCTCCTCAGGGTGCCACTCACTTGTTGTCCTCTCTACAATGAGCAGAACAGTGCTGTGTGTACAGCTCTTGTTCATTTATCTGTCACTGGAACTAATCACAAAAGATAATTTCCAAGGACTGTGATCTTATCTGTATTTATGTGGCCTTGGTCTTATTCCACATTTGTTAAAGCAAAATTACTTTTTCCATGTTCATCTGTCTGCACACAAACAGCTCCCAAGTCTACATAATTATGTTGGTTTGTTTCTGTTTTAGCTGTTGACGCTTAAGTGTGTGTGTTTTCTTTTCCTACTGCACCCTACCTATTCAGTGCAGTTTAATTACTTGTAACAGATTATCAACAGAATGTTGGCTACTGCTGAGCTATGACTTGTCTGAAAAGCCAAAATGACCTTTCTGTAGGAAGCAAAGTGCTGCGTCCTGCTGACATCTCTCCAGCTGTGACAGTTTCTGTTAACACAATAACAGAAATGCAATTTGCAACCAGACAAACAAGAACTCGCTATATCCTTCCTTCGTTTTTTATTCTGGTGATGATGGGCACACTTTGCGCTTTCAACTGTGAACAGGAACCATTAAAGTGGGCTCGCCTATGCATTTTGTATGTAGGATTATTCTATCGGTGACCCTGCATTGCCTCAGCCACACACCACTTACTATTTCATATAATGAGAGATAGATATATATCTATAATCCTTGGATACTAATCGATTGAAAATAATTTAAATATATTATATTAATTTGCCAATGTTTGCCAAATAAACAGGCCCTTAAACCGAAATGTAAAAACTTCACTGGTCCATAGAGAGGTATACATATAAGACCTGCACTAGGCATGAAGAGATAAGTTCAAATTCTTAGGTCACTAGTGTTCCTAATTTCTGGAATATGCAAGTAGCATGTAAGTGCCAGCCAAGTTTAACATTTGCTCATTGTTGTCAAATTTAGGTGCTGGTGATTAAGAATAATGCTTTCAATTTCTTTTAATCCTTTTTTTTTTGTTTAGTAGGAGAGGATAGGGTATAGGGGGACAAAACAAAAATTTCCCGAGCGATTTTTGGCTTTGGAGAAGTGAATTGTGTGCTCATCAGCTGTTCATGTTAGAAAAGCTTTGCTGTTTTTTATGTACTTAAAGCAACATCTGTTACACAAAAAATCATACTGACAAGTGACTGCCGCTGGAAGGTTGATGTTTATTTAAGGCAGCGAGTGGGTGTAGAATTGAAATGCATATCCGTATTCTACAAATTACCATTTCATGCGCTGGTATATGTGCAGACTGTCTTATTATGGTCATGCATGGAAGAATTTTCTTTTCGATATGCAAACAGTTGTAGCATGGTCCCTAGAATAATATTTTTTTGGATTGTTCTGTGGTTAGCTTTCTTGCCTTTGCAGTTGTGGGCACTAGGTTTAAATCCCCATGTTTGTATTGGGGGTTTCCTCTGGGAAGACATTTTCCCCCACATCTCCAAATCTCCATTTAACACTTAACAAAGTTATTTCTATTTGATTGTTGGGAGGTTGTCCAATTTAAACCTCTAGGTTTACCTAGTCTCCTGGCACTCGAGGACTGGCATTGGACAATACTGATTTCTCTTTCATTGGATTGTCATTTTTATAAATGGTTAAGCTGTTCATACAAGGGTTGATTTTTACACTTTGATGGAGCAGTCAATTAAGATGATTTAATGGAATGGCCCATAAATAATTTCTGGATTGTAGGAAAACAATTAAAGAAAAAAAGGTCATTCACTTTAATGGAAAATTCCCATTATGACTTTTTTTTTCTTCTGAGGCCTTTTGATTGTCCACTTCCCTTTCATACACTGGTATGTATATATAAAAAAAGTGGACAGAGTTATGGCAATTGTCCCTTGATCACACCTGGTTCTGTCCACTACTTTCTGGATTAACAGCGCTGAATCTCTCTCCCACTGTGGGCTTTGGTTCTTGTAAGGGTAAGGTGTGAGACATAATGAAGGAGGATTTAGTCCAGACAGGAAGGTTAAAGTTCTTTGTTTACTTAATAACTCTTCTACCTGACTTGATAACTGGGCTTGATATGGGTTTTACTCTGTCATACAAGAGCCTTTAGTTACACTTTTACTCTTTTTACATTATAGGTTTATTTGATATTTTAAATGGCTACAGGGCCTCTTCAAGGTCACCAATTAAAACTGCTGGCTTCAACTAAAATCATCATAATGAATTCCTGACCATGTGTGTCTGTTATGAGAAGCTCAAAACTGGCATTCGTGCTGGCAGCAACCACTATGAATCTTTCACTGGCATCTTTTACGATTGGTCTTTGATGGCGTGATCTTTGCACTTATGTTCCAAACGTGTAACTGCAGTGGGAATTTTTCTAGTATTAGAATATAAGATCTACATTACCCTGTACGAAGCCAAACATTCAAAGTTTCTGTAAAATAAAAGGCCAGTGAGGGATTAAACTAAACGGTATGGAGGTGGTACACTGGTAAAATGCCTAATGATACGATTATCCATCTTTTAAACCACAGAAGAAATTCTGCAAATACAGCAGGTACCTCAAGAGTGCTGCAAGTCACCTCTATTGCACTAGCTAATAGCTCATTACCAGATGGTATTGTGTGCTGTATATCCTTATAGAGGTGTGTTTTTTTTTTTTTCTGGTGTGTTTTAAAAGCTTGCTGTTTGTGTTTTCCAGATGCTATTAAACTGCAGCTTGTTGAAGCTGGTCTGGTAGAATGTTTACTTGATATAGTCCATGAAACTGTAAGCAGTGATAAGGAAGAAGACATTGCAGAGCTTAAAACCGCATCAGATCTGATGGTGCTACTACTTTTGGGAGGTATGTTTTTAAGTATATCTATCTTTACCCAAACATATGTAATAAACATATATTTGCTTACAAGTTCCAAGAACAGTCTTAGCAGGTACAGAACATACATGTTGTCAGAAATGCAGTCTCCTTATCTCTTTCTGTGCACTAAAGTGATGTCCCAAACAAGGTTAACTGCTTTCCCAGTAGCTATGGACTACTAAACACCTCTTCTCTGTATGGAATACACCTCCTGTTATTTATAGCCCTTGCATTGCTTAATAAAAGTGTTCCTTCTACCTGCTTTTTAAGGACACACTATATTTAACAAATATTTAAAATAAATCTGCTCATGGTAGGTCAAATGCATCCTGTAAACTGCAATGTGTGCTGAATAAAGTCAGGATTTTCCTGACCTGCATTTGGCCAAGGAACAGGAAGTCTGAAGAGTTTTTTTATGCTTTAATAGCACTGCTCTTATTTATAATTTAGCTACTCCAGCAGCCAGATCAAGGCACCACATTTTGTGTGAAAGCAGCTGTGCATCCTCAGCAGTCTGACATTCCCTGCACAATCACAACTACGGTCTTCCAATTTTAGAGATCAGAGATCCCATCATGGAAGGATAGGATACTCTTACCACCCATCCTCATCTTCAATGACTTGATGGGTAAGGGGAGTTTGAAATAGCGTTTTATCGGCAAAAATAATCGCAAGGATAATAAAATGTTAGTCAGGGAGTAAACACGCCTAAACTGTCAAAGCTAGAGGCTACAACTGGGCTTAGACGATCAAACAAAAAATACCAACGTATGTGCAGATTGCTTGTTTGAGGAAACGTTTATTTTCTGACACCATAATAATAAAACAATAATGCAGCTTATGTACACTTACCCCATGCAGGATTGAATTAAATGAATGGCATTTATTAAAAACATATCAGGGCCGATGTTACCTAATCGTTTTTCACTGCAAAAAAATGTTGTACTACAGATGTCATGTTCAGGGTTTCTCTTTTTACAGATGAGTCCATGCAGAAGCTATTTGAAGGAGGAAAAGGAAGTGTCTTTCAGAGAGTTCTCTCTTGGTTGCCATCTCACAATCACCAGTTACAACTAGCTGGGGCTTTGGCTATAGCCAACTTTGCCAGAAATGGTAATGTCAATTAATAAATTAACTATGCTTTCAAACTCCTCATCACTGACCCTTCACATGACTCTCACATTCCTCAACCATGAATAACTCCTATTGTCCTCCCTCTGCTCCACAACTGCATACTAACCCTACTATTACCACTGTGTCCTACCCCAGTGCTTCCTATTTGTTCTCACTATTCCATGTGTCCCCTCTTCACTCACCGTTGCTCCAGTGCCTTTCTGTGTGCTTGTTCCCATTTTAACAATACTTGTGTTGACCTTTGCCACTACTGTACCCAAGCTCTCTTTCCTTCAGTAATGTATTCTTCTGTAGTCACCCTGGCACACTTGCCAATTCTGTTTTTATAAGCAAACTTTGTATCGTTTTGGCCAAGGCTGCCTACACACATGAAAATATTCTGGCTTGTGTCCCTCTGTGTCATTTATCAATCCCCCACAGCGGATCATTGAGCAATTAGTAGGGACTGATGTGCATTTCAGTAGGGGAGAGCACAGAGGTGTTGTTCGCTCGTCCGCCCCCTTCTCTAAAGGACAGAACAGTACTGTGTGTTCGGCACTCGTTCATTTTTGTCACAATTATCTTATGTGTGTACATAGCCTTAGCGATAGTTTATTTTTATAAAATTCTGTATTATGTTTACTAAACACTGACCAGAAAATTACATGTTTACATTGTACACTGCAGTGGATAGTTATCATATGACATGACCTTAATAAAAACTAAGCCTGTCTTTCTATATGTTGCCTGCCAAGATTCACGGTAATTTGTTTACTTTAGATGGGAACTGCATTCATATGGTGGACAATGGCATTGTGCAGAAACTCATTGATCTTCTAGATGGGCATGTTGAAGATGGCAATGTAACTGTACAACATGCAGCACTGAGTGCCCTAAGGAACTTGGCCATTCCTGGTAAGTTTACCATATTCCATTTAAAAAGGGAGTTTTGTGTATATTTTTGTTAAATAGTTTAACTAGTGAGCAGCGAATGTGAGTATTGTGTTTAGAATCGCATCATTTTATTGGTTCTGAAGAGGAACGTTTAAGCTTCTGTGCATTTGTATGACTTGTTGGTAAGCCATTGTAAAAAGAGGGGAAAGTCTTCATTACAGGTGATCTCCACCAGTCAGCAGAGCCTAGCGAGATCCAGGTATGGGAGGACATGGACCACCCTCACCACCTATCCTTTATAAGCAAGTGATGTCTTTTTCCTTTGTCCAAGCCATATTTTTTTTTTTTTTTAAATCCTCATGTACCAAAGTAATCCTTCTATAGAATTGGACCAGACTTATATTACAGACTTACAGCACCCGTACATCATTCTGCCTTGGGCTCACAAGACATGTTGCTGACATCTAGAGACCCTTACCTCTGGTCTTCAGTTCATCTTAAAAGTTGCTCAGGTTCTTGCCAATTTTTTTTTCTGCTTCCAAACCCTTCACTGTCAAGAAATGATTATTCGCTTGCTGCTAACATATCTCACCCCTTGACAGGTGTCATTTTAAGAAATAATCAATGTTATTCACTTCACCTGTCAGTGGTTGTCTGATTGGTGTGACATGCCCCTGCAATTTTAATGCAGGAAAATGCAGATTAAGTAAAAAATTGATATTGCATTGGATTAAATTATAAAATATTCATTTCTCTCACGTTTTTTGTTAAGGCAGTTAGCAGAATGGCTTTTAAAAGTAAAACAATGTGTTGCAAAGTAAAACAAATGTCACAGTGGCACATTCCATATGGCAATAAAGAAGCCCATGACACTGGAAAATAGTCAGATATAGTGGAGTTATCTTGTAGGCCCCAAGAACCCATGTTTGACTGCTCATCTCTTATACAAATACTTGGCTGTTTACCCAGTGTGGATGGGCGGATGAAACAAGGTTATATTAATCTTTTGAAACCCAGGCTCAATCAATAAATAAGGATGTCTAGCTGTGCTTGTGTTTAAAGCATATCTAATGAGCAATGACAACTTGATGCTTGCCTCATACCACCATGTTTTCACATGTACAAATGACTTGAATGGTCCTCTGCTGAAACTTATAGAAAATGTGACATGACAAAAGTACAATGAACAGTAACACACTGTTGTGCTTCCGTCATTATTCATGTTTTCCTTCTCTGAGAACCACTTACTGACCAGGCAGGGAAAAACAAAATCTGAGGTTAGCATTGTGCAGACAGTAGCAGTTTTCTGCCGCACACCTTAGTATCTGAGTACTTTGTGTGTGAGAGTTGTATTATAGGACTTAGTGGGAGGTGGGACACGTATAGAAGAAAATTGCTTCTGGTACTAAAGTTAAATTAGCCCGGTATTGTGATTCATAATTGCAACAGTTCTTTTTCCTAAAAGGAGCTAACTGATTCAGTGACGTTTTTTCTACCCGCATGTAGACAGCGCAATGCATTCACAAAAGCCTTTCTGTTATGGCTTTTCTTCCCTTCACAGTTGTCAATAAAGCAAAAATGCTGTCAGCTGGAGTAGCAGAGGAAGTGCTGAAGTTTCTGAAGTCTGAAATGCCTCCAGTTCAGTTTAAACTATTGGGAACACTGAGGATGTTAATAGACGCTCAAGGTAAGAGGGCGGTGTAGCAGGAAAATAACTTTTATTAGATTCTTATTCAGCCTTATTCAGTTTTAAAGGTTTTCAAAGACATTCAATGTTATGCCTCTTATATGGTAAAAATGCCCCTGCCATTTCTAAGAAGATTCACCAAAGGGAACAATTCTGGCTTCATCAACAGGGTGCAATGGTTGTTAATGAACACAACAGAGCACATTCCCATTGGCTGGGAGTTGTCGGGGGTGGAAAACTGTAATTGCCTTCTATGGGTTATACTCTGTACACTGTGATTGCAAAAGAAAAGAGTGTTAGTACTTGATGGAATGTTAAAAAGAAGTTGAAAACCATAGAATATAAGATGAGGGAGTAAGTGTGTATTTTACATGTTTAAAATACTATTTTTCTCTTTTGGGCTCTATAAAGCGGCGAATCTGACATTCGCTGAAACATTTCTTGGTGGAGAATCTTCCAGGTTCATGTGTTTTTTTGACATTCACTGAAACATTCCTTGCAGGAGAATCATTTACTGTCAAATTCGCTGCTTTAGAATAGACCCCTTTGTGTTTTTCTTAAAAGTTCCCATTTAATAGGGTCTTAACATAACACATAGATATGTAAAATTAATTGTATTGCAAAATAATTATTTTTTAATTTAAAATTATAATCTGCACAAAAAAAGATTACCTGTGTACCATGTATGAGATTTGTTTCTTGCTGCAGCTGAGGCCGCTGAACAGTTAGGAAAGAACGTTGAACTAGTTGCACGTCTGGTGGAATGGTGTGAAGCCAAAGACCACGCTGGTGTTATGGGGGAGTCGAACAGATTGCTTTCAGCTCTCATACGACACAGCAAATCAAAGGTATGGTATATAGCAGAGCTGGCAATTTTGACCTTTACATTCATTATTGTATTACTGTTTACAAAGGCTGACGCACAACTATAAAACCTTTTGGTGGTGTAGAACTGGAAGGCCTTAATCCCTCATTGCTCCTTTGCTACCATCCTCACGGTTGCTATTAGTAAGTTGAACCTCCAGTTTTTACCCCATATAAGTCGATTATACATCTAACGGTATCCCTATGGAGTGATCAAGCATGCAATAGGGGCAGCTGTGATACCCAAATATGTACTTAGTTTTTCTAAATATCACTCTATGTATGTAATGCATGCCCTGGTAACCCTTTCTGTTTTAACATAATAGCATTGAAGGCATGTATTTATATATGCTGCCATGTTGTATTTTTTTTTTACACTACCACTGTGCTTCAGTGTCTATGGAAATCCCCCAACCACTTTACACTTCTTTCCAGCAATTCCCAGTACTTCTGTCACTGAAAAATACCCAGCACCTCTGGGTATGTGGAGAAACATGTGCCCTCTACTCATGATAACAGTGCTTTATTCCAGGGGGTTTTAGCACTGTGACATGACGAAAGGGGGCGCTATCACTGCTCCATCCAAGCTCCAACAAGGCTGGGGCTGTTTTAGTGGTGACTGATAAAGCAGGAGTGAGGGGGCGGCACAGCACTGGTAAGGGGATTTGCTCTGCCTTGAATGGAAGGTGACCGTGTCTCTTAGCTTTATTTATCAACTATACATTTATCACTTTACCTACTGAACTGTGTTTGTGCCTGGTCAGTAATGTGAACAAACCAGTCCCGCAGGAAAAGGGTGTCATATGGTCAGTCTTCCTGTCAGCAATCATTTCTTAGTGAGAGTTTCCTTTTCCATGTATTAAGTTCTAACAACTTCCATTCAAGTTACTATTGTGACTTCCTGGAGCTGCAGCTGTGCACTCACCATTTATAATGGATATTGGGTATCCATCTACCAAAAATGCCTATTCCTCTATATGTACTGTGCCTTTTATTGAAAGGATCCACAGTGTATGGATTTTTATTCATCACAATATGCATCACTTGGTCTGCTAGAACTTTGGGTAATGGCTTACACAGGGCAATAACTGACAGAAAAGTGTTACCTTCTGTGGTACAGCTGTGAATGTTAATACCTTACCACCGACATTTAAGGTTTTCTTTGAAACTGTTAGCATATTCACTTTCTATAAATGCGTTTTAAAAATATTGCAGTTGGACTAATGGGACTTGAAAATGTATTGGACCTAATGATCCAACAAGCTGCCCAGGTTGTTCCCCTTAATATGTTAATTTGTGTTAAAGAAGTGTCTTTGACCACTGGCTACTTTGTATGATGTATGGCTGGGAAAGCAATTTCATGCAAATCTGTGTTCTTTTATTGCTTGATTTCTCTGCCATAGGATGTAATTAGAACCATTGTGGAAAGTGGTGGCATCAAGCACTTAGTCACCATGGCAACCAGCGAACATGTAATAATGCAAAATGAAGCACTTGTTGCCTTGGGATTAATAGCCGCATTAGAATTACGTGAGTATTTTGAAGAATATATTCCTTTTTCTTAACTTTCTGTTGGTGGGGAATTTGTGCTGCAGTTTACTTTGTGATCGGATACATATAAATGCAGTGTAATACAAGTTGTTCTGTTAGGATTCTGTATGTTATATAATTTATATGTCCTAATGAGCTTTAAATCGTAAAGTGAGTTTAGGAATATAAAACATTTCCTGCCTCTAGGATTGTGTTCACACCTTTCAGATCTTCATTGCTGGAATGAGGTTAATCTATATTCCTTTTTGGAATTGCAGCTTCCAGCTTCATGATTGCCATTCTCTGGGTTAGAGATCAGAAACCCGCATGGAGAACGCTGCTTCACCCTGTGATTGCATATTTTGGAATATGAGAGGAAACCTTTAGATTAATTGCCCCCACACACAAGAAAAAGACTGTATTAAAAACCTATGACTATGGTAGGGACATCAGATTTTGAAACCTTTTTGAGGGACCGCTAGTGACGTGACTATGGACTATGTAAAGCGCTGCGTAATAAAAAAAAAAAAGTTGGAGCTATAGAAATGCCAGTTAATGATAACCAATGTGGAGGTTATTATTAGTTATGTGATATATAGGATATTTTATAACCAAAACTGCTAAATATACTGATCATTTGAGTTTATTCATAATACTGGTCTGCTTAACTTTTATATGCTGACAGCTGTCTGGGGATGCTAGAAAAAGACCAAAAATGAAAAAAGACATTTTATTAAAAAACTCCTCTTGTTCATGGTAAGACTTTAAATAAAAATAAATAAATAAAACATTTTAAATTAATAAAATAAACCTTCTGAGCGAACCGCTCAGATTTCCAGATATCCAGATTTATATGTCTAAAAGCGGTACATTGTCTTTTTGTGTTTCAAACTTTTATACTTGTACTTTTTATATTATACTGTAAAATTAATTTAAAAGAAAAACAATCTACCACTTTTAGACATATAAATCCAGTGTATTGCATTCAATTCAGTTATTTTTTATTGAATGCAATACAAAATAATTTTAAATTCCCGCTGCGCTCCTAGTGACGGCCACACACACCATTGTCACCAGGAACTCCTGGGGGACAAAGAGGATGGCAGGACACTGGAGGATGCCGATGGGACCAGGTAAGTCTTTATTTATTGTTTTTTTGTTTTTTTTAACCCCAAGCCCCATTTGGGCTTACCACACAGGAAAATCAGGCTAGTAATTAACCACCTAAGCGTTACACTGAGGTCTAGATTTCTGTACCAAAAGTGATCCACTGTTTTTCATGAAATTTTTTTTTAAATTGTAGACCTGTAACTTACAGAAATATGTCCGAACA
>NC_092860.1:88789489-88852656 GCF_032062135.1 Pyxicephalus adspersus
TCACAGGCACAATTCCACCACTGTGGAAGCTGGGGAGAAGCCTGGTAAAGAATTACTATGACTGAAGTCCCCCATTGGTGTTGTGTTGCACCTAAACAAAAATCAATTCTGTCTTAGTGGAAGAACTGGGTTAAGGCTCAGATTGTTTGAAATTGTATCCAAACTGGCCATATTGCTCTAATATGTTGGAGTATTTTGTAATATCCCGTTTCCCCCTTTCAGCCATGCAGTTGATTTTGCATAGCCATTCAGAGATAGAGGCAGGCAAGGTTCAATTCCCGTGCCAAGAATTAAATCTGACCTTTGGGCAAAAAATGTTTTAACTATTTGCAGTGTCCCTCTCATCACTGTATGGCTTAAAAGCTATATTTGTCAAGGGGATGATAGAAGCACCTTTTAAGTAAATCCTACTCTGGCTTCCCTGGCTGCCCACACAGCCCATACATTCTCCTTCACACAGGGATGCTTATAGCAATTCATTGAGGCCTCCACTTTACATGATGGCACCAGCACCCCACCTAGATGGCTGGTAAATTACTAAATCCTCTTTGTGCAGTTTAAACCTCATTTATGTATAACTTTTAAGGTGGTAAAAAACCCAGCAAAGTGTTTTCCACTGTTCCTTGTCAGTCTGTGAAAAGTATGAAAGTCTGTTATCGTAGTGTCCTTTAAATCACCAGGGTCTGAGGAATAGATGTTTTATTGTTCAGAATAAAGTCTTTTCTGCATAGAGCAGGATGATAATTAACTTTAAGTAGGCATCATAAAAACATTCTTTATGGTTTAGGTAGATGTGGTCACCTGGAGGAAAGTCCAGTTTATTGGTCAGGAGAGTCATAGGAGTGTTAGAGTGGGAGAGCTTTTTGTTATTTCAGAATATCAAGTTTATTTTAAAAGCATTAAAAAAGTCTTTAACAGTCATCAATGTAGAGAGTTAGGGGTGTGATGGAAAGATGTTATAGGCATGCCAAGGATGTCTAAAGTCATCCAATCCTTGAGAGAAGAATGAACATTATTATCTAATATTCACTACAAAAGTCCAGCCACATAGTATAAAGTTCAGTAGTCCCACTCCTTTGGAATTTTGGGGAGAAGAGTTTAATACATAGCTTCAGGCATTGAATAGATGGAAAAAAAAGATAGCTATCAAAATGTATTTTGATAGCTATCTAACTAAACCAGGAGAACCAGAAAACGGAGTGTCTCCGTTCAAATAGAGTTGGATTTTTTCATTTCAGTTTCAGTTGCTAAAAATGATTGTGGGGTTGTATACCAGCCATTGAATATTACATCGAGGAAACTATAATGCAATATATTTTATTTTAACCCCTTTCCCTACTATTAAAAAATGTCGGGTATTGGCGAGCCAGGACATTGAGACCAGCTGCCACCTTACTAAAATAAAACAAATTGTACCATTTGGCTATAGGGAGAAGTAATCTTGGTGACTATAAATCAACCCGTTGGATATTTTGTACAGGGCAGCCCTCTCCCCTCATCTCCAACTGATCAGCAAAGCTGGAGAGCGGAGGAGTCATTGGGCTTCTGAAAGACCGTGGACATCTAAATAAAAAAGAAACTTGACTTTTTTTTTTTTACAACTTTTTTACAGTTTTAAAATGAGAAAATAAAGGATCAGTTTACAAATATACATGTTAGGTTCTGCCACCTGTACCAGAATGACAAAGTGCTTTGTAGGGCTATTTAGGGTTACCAATCTATAAAGGTTTTTCAAGCATTAACTGTGGACAGTTACTTTGGTGTAGTTTTTGTTTCATAGGTGCACATTGTTTGACATATTTGGTATTTACTTCATGGAGTCTCCTTTTTATTTATTTTTTAAAAAGGAATTAGTGTGTTTAGTTGATTTTCAGACCTAAATTGATACACGTTTTAGTGTGTTTAAAGAAGAAAGTCTCTGATCATGACTCTATTCTAAAAAATCTCTGGTAAAGAAGCTTAAATTACCAAACAGATTTACAGAAAATAAATCCACATTCATACTTGGTTTTCTTCCTATTCTTTAAATATATCTTTGTGTAAATTTTCTAGTATTTTTGTACTGTGGACCCAGTGTTTCAATGTGCTCTTTCTTGTCTTTTAGAATCAGCTGAATCTTACCTAGAAAGTGCAAAGTTAGTTCAAGTTCTTCATAGACTGTTATCAGATGACAAAAGTGCACCAGAGATAAAGTACAATTCTATGGTTCTGATCTGTGCAGTTATGGGTTCTGGTAAGTAAAAAATTAGATTTTGACAATGTGTATTATATATGTTCATTTATTATCAGTTCTGTACATATAATTGCTTATCTAGGTCATTCCAATATAGTATTTATACTACAGGGTTTTATATCTACAGATCTTGTCTTATATGATTTGTTTATAGAACATGCAAAATGCATTAAAAGGCGTTTTCTTATTTGGCTCTAACTTGGCTGCTGTTTCCACGGGGCGTTCTGGTTTCCCCCACGCTCCAAAACCATGTAGTTGTGTTATTTGGCTTCCTTAGACTCTATCGCTGGTACATGTTAAAAATAAGCATCAAACTGCAGTTCAAGAGTTGCTAGAATATGGACATGTGGGAAAGATAATACAGAAAAAAAATAAATAAATAAAACCTGGTGGTGCTGATATAGTGAAGACATTGAACTTAGCACCTTGAAGCGGTGTCCTTCAGCATGAATTCAGTATGTACAAACAAGCTCATAATGCAGTGACTTTTGGCACATGGCATAGTAAGAACTACTCTATGGTCTGCATCACCATGGAAGCTTCAGAGAACCGTTACCGTTCAGTGATTTATTAAAGAATAAGAGCACTTTAAAAACAAAAAGAATGTTCCCTATCTGATATTTCCAGGAAATTATGTAAAATGTGTTTATTCTTAGTTCAATATAGTTATATGAAAATCATGTGCATGTGACAAGTCTGGGACTGACCAGAAAGAATGTTATTCTCTGAGGTCAGTCCTACATGGTGCCAAGGCTGGTAAATTGATTAAGGCATTGCAGGGAGTAGGTTGGCGTCTGTTATCCAAAAGTGTGCGTGTGTGTTAACCTTTTCACATATAGCCACCTATCATGCATACAATTTCGGGCTCTTGGAACAGTAGGAGAAAGTGGAGTCAATGCTCAACAAGAGGTGTGAATTTCCATCAGGGCTCTCAGGTCATTAGATTTGTCACTATAGTTATTCTGGGGCCGGTCTTGGGATACTCAAACACATGCTTACATGTGCTTTTCCCTTCTTTGTAATGAAAACTATTCAGTGATCATAGATTTACCAACACTGGAAATGCTTTTATCCCAGCAGTGCCTGACCTAGTTAAAATAATGTTTTGATCCTCTGCATCACTTGCATTACCAGATCTTGCAGTTATGTTTCATACCTATCAGATACAGTCCCATTTTACATCTCTAATGTTTGCCTTTTGTTTTTTGCAGAGCCTCTGCACAAGGAAGTTCAAAGCCTGGCATTTCTTGAAGTTGTATCCAAATTACGGAGCCATGAGAACAAAACGGTGGCCCAGCAGGCCTCGCTAACAGAGCAGAAACTGACTGTACAGAGCTGAGATTTGCTTGCACAAATTGTCCATCCCGCAGATTTCATTGTCTGTGCTCTGCCCTGGCCATCTTCCCCACCAACCGTATCACTTGTGCATGTGTGTTATGTTGCCACAGAAACAGACGAACTGCCATAGGTACCTGTAAATCGTAGGCACAAAAAGATGAAAACTAAGCCATTCTCTTCTCATTACTTTTTTCCCTTGTATCCTCTTTGCTTACCTACAAGGGAATTGTGTGCATGTCGTAGTCCTCTAATGTAAAGTGATACAACCCCAATAGAGTATTGCTAGGGTATGGACAATACAGGAAATAGCCAGTTCTTTTTGGAATTGGGTTATAACACATAGTCACAACAGCTCCATTTTTGGTGCTTTGGATGCAGGCTAGGAAGGGATTCCATTGCTACTCATTCACTAGTCTTGCCTGTTGCTGTTAATCTTGTGATACAATGCCCAGAGTCCACTAATAAAATTACCAGTGCCCTCTTTTGGTTGTGTTTTATTTATTGCTTTCTTTTTTTGTAGTTTAAAGAGCTGGATATTCAGTAAAGAAAAAGCCCCAAGGTCAGTCTGTATGGTAAAAAAAAACCTTGGGGGTCAATGGAAGGCTTTTCAGTTCTTAAGGCAAAACAATACTTTTACCTTCAACATCAAATTTTTTCCAACTGACTCATTTATTAGATACATTGCTGGCAATCCTTTGTTATGAAAATGACCCATTTAGTAATGGTAACACTTATAGGAGGCCATTAGGACAATATCCTTTATTTTCATATAACTGCAATGTGCAGTGAGTCAGAGATCCTCTGTAATTCAGTTATTAACCACCTGCCCTGATTATACCCCTTATGGATCACAGCCGGTTTCACATTTATGCTATGGGGCTTTAGTCATTTCATTACAGCTTAAGATAAACCAGTACAGATATTTTTTCTATTTGCTTTTTTTTTTTTTAATAAACAAAGTTCACAAATACTATAATTTGTCACATTTATAATTAGAATGATGTTTTTTGGTATAAAGCACAGGTAAGGTATTTCATATATGAGATTCTTTAAAAAGCATTTCTCTATGAAGCTTTCAAACACTGATAGTAGTTTTTTAATTAGATGGAGCAGCTGCTGTGACACAAAATCACAAAAACCTATATAAGAATTAGAGGCATATGAAGAGTTGTTGCCATATTGAATATGAACAAAAAAGCTATATACAGATGGCACATTTATTAGTACCAGTCATGGCAACTTTTAAAACTGAGCAGCCCCTTACCTTTACCAACATTAATGGTCATTTTACTGCATGCTGGTAATACCATCTCTAAGTTTTTCTGGCCTCCTGGAAGTGAAACTGAACATTTTATATGAATCAGCAACCCTAGTTATGACATTTCCCCTATCTGATAGATAGAAAATGGCTAAAAAACCTCTAGCTCAACCTTTATTATATGAATGTCAGCGGCATGCTAAACATTACGTATTTGAACATAAGCTTACATCTAAGGCCCTATTTTTTTGCCAGTATGTTGAGGTGATGTCAAAGATGCTGAATAAAATATCTGGTGATCATGCTATGTAGTCCTTGTTCAGGTTATAAGGGTGACAATTGTACAGGCATAGATTACTGTTGTCACTATCAGGAGCGCAATGGTGTGCAGTTGAAGATTAAAAGCATTGAGATGTGTAAAAGATAAAAAAATGGTGTTTATTATACACAGTGCTTTAGTAAATAAAACCTCATCCAGGGGTTTTGTCTGCTTAAGCAGCTATTGTATTCACCTACAGGTCTATGCCAAAACCGGCCTAAAGGTGATCAAACTGTGGTCAGCAGGAGATCACCTGATGGTGAAATACACCAGTGACTGATTTCTGATTGATCTCAGAAGCATCCTAATTTGTCAAATTGTTGCCATCAACAAATGTCCTGTTAACTAGGAGACCAGTTCACAAACTGGTGCTAAGTAGACTGGATTAGCAAATATGTAACGCCATGGGATTGGAATGTTCAAATTCAATTTGGAGTCATTATTGGAAAATAACAGGAGCGTAGGGGAACAGGGGACGTGAAATGTTTTGGAAGTATAATTGTGTTCTATTAGAAAAATGATACAAAGAGTTACAATGTACCATCATCCACCCTTGTTCCTAACCTGATATGTGTATTTATGATTATATAAACTGTAACTCTCTTGTATCCTATGGCAACCCGTCATTAATGGTGGTTTTATGGCCTCTAATCCCTAAATGGCCCTCTAATCCTTTAATGGCAGGTGTTTGTGTTTCTCTACAATTGGTGAATATTTATAACAATACTGCCCTCTAGTGTCGGAATATCTCGCTACATGCACGCCTGTGAAAGCCCTAACATGGTATGAACAGAGTAAATAACTTTCCAATCTTTTGTGAGTTCTGATCATTACTACGAAACTTCAGGCATTTTTTAATGAAACACTGCTGTTGCTAGAAATGTATGGCCTGATGTTCATCTATGCATGATGATCTCTTAATAGAACAAATTTTATATGCTTACAGATAAATAAAATATTGCTATCGTTCCAGCAAGATCCTGTTTATTGGTTCTGCTGTGTTTTCACAACTTGGTAAAGAACATTTCTAAGGTTTGTTTTTAGATAAAAAAATTCTAACTAATCCTTTCAAGTATCAGTGGAGGAAAGAAATTTTCAGTCATGTGACCTGCAAAAAAGAACGTTGACTTGTATTGTAAATGTGTATTTGGTTATTTTCTGGGATGATGGTTAATACTGGCTTTATTAAAGTGGATATAGTGAGAACTGGTTACAGAACAATACAAAAATCCAAATAGATAATGCATCCCTGGATTCTTCCAGGGGGCCATACAATACAAGTGCGTTGTGGTGTATTAAGGTGCGTTGTATTAAGTTAGGACATTCATTCAACATTTATAGGCTGTCATATGTTTAAACATCAAAAAAAGTCTCTAGCTGCATTTTTTTAAACTGTAATGAGAAGGGAGGGGGTAAAATAAGCCCTTGAGTCCTGGAATTGGTGGCTACAATAAACCTTCCTCATTCCCTGGCACTTGTGAATAGCTGAAAGTAGCATAAAAAGTAAAATGTTTGTGCACACACAAAACAAACTTGGTCCCAAAATCCCCTGTGAATAAATATTTTTTTAAAAATCATCAAAACAAATATTTCTTTTAAAAGAAGCAGAAATGTAATAGAAATATGTGCACCCTAAAAAGTTCTTACAGCTCCAACTGTGCAGGGATACCTAATAGGTGTTCAGTGTCTTTGTGTATATCTGTGTTATGTAGTAAAGATCCAGAATGTTTGCACTTATCTAAACAAAAAGAAAGTAATTTATTGGACCTTAATATGGTGGCTGCTTTACTTTACTTTCCTTGTGATCCTGCAGGTGCCACTTTTGTCCTATGATGACAACTATAGAAAGGAGAACCCTGGTTCACATAGAGAACTGGTCAGGACCCCCAGTATGGGGGAAAACTTTTTTTTTTTTTTATATGATTATACTTTTTGACAAAGCCAAACATGAGAAAAGAAAGTTATATTGGGGGAGGTTATATCATATTCAAGCTGAATTGAAGTCTCATACCTTTGTGTTTCTACACTCCAATGGGCTCTGTGCTGTGGGAGTGATAGGGCCACCCCACACCGTACAATGTTTTCGCAACACCTACATTGCTGGGATGGGGGATCTGACCAAGTCTGGTACTGAATGCTAATAACTGAAAGTAGTGGGTCCAATTCCTATGTGTATTGGACTACCCACTAAAATTGTTTCTAATTGTACAACAGTTGAAACAAGACATTTGAGATAGGATCATGATGATGTAGTAAGTACAATGACTGCATATCTATTCCATGCATTTACTTGGGTTTTACATTTCATATAAGAGCTCTGCTGAGTATTAATTGCATCTAAAAACAGCAACATGGAATACTTGTGCCTTGTAGACAATAGGTCTATGTAGAATATATATATATAATTACACACACATATATTCTAAAAAGGAGCTTTGTTCCCCATGATGAGTGAGGAGTTGGGTTTCAGTTACTTTCTTGGTTGGGGGCAGATTAGTGGTGTTTGCAAGCAGTTTTGAATACTTTTACTGTTCCAAAATGGCTTCTAAAAATGGTAACTTTGAACTAAATGGGTACATTCATTATCCTTTATTTAACAGAAAGAGGAGCTGGTACCCAGGGATGATACACCATACGCCATCCCTGCTATCTCCATTGATTTGCTGCTGCTTACCAATGCCTAAACCATTTCCTCAAGCCATTGTATTACACAAAAGGAATTGCTTTGCTATGCTTTTGCAGCAGACTGCAAACACCTGAAAAGTCCTAGCAGAGACAGCCAATTACCAATCCGGGGCAATTAATGTTTGCAGTTGGCACATGAGAGGTGGTAAACTCTGCAAGGCTGGCAGTCCACCAGGAGTCATTCTTCTTCCCACAATCTGAGTCCTATATTTCAAATGTAAATACCACTCCAACAATACATAAAAATATCAAAAATTCAGGACTGATTTGCACAAAAGCAAGCAGATATTGCTATGAACATGACTGATACTTTGCTCACTCAAGTGAAGCAGCAGTGAATGACCATTATGTGAATGTTATCTTTGGAGTGATCTGCTGAGGATTCAGTGTGTACTTTGTTGCCTTTAGTACAATGTACCCTGTCTTAGTTGTGCAAATCTTTGCATGCATATGTTAACATAATATTTATTGTGAAATGATTCTTTGGCCTGCTTTGCAAAAACTACAAAGGGACTGCAAACAAATTGTTTACCAGGGCAAAAGAGTTCATCTGGATTTGTGATACATTTGTACTTTTTAAACAGTAGATGTCATCAGAGAACCAACAATTTAAAGTTTAAAGCAGGGCTCCAGGCAGGTATATGTCCACAGATCTATCCTTTCTGTTCTTAATATTAAGAAAAAGTTCAATAACTGGCCACTATCTGGAAATCATAGTAATGCTACTTACTAATCGTAAGGTGACAAAAGAAACAAATAGGTGCCAAGTTCTGCTTAATAGTGTGACAACACTCAGCAAAAAAAGTGCAGCCAAAAGATTGGGGACTGACTCAGGCCTTGTCTACCATATTGCTGCACAGGGCAACGAAGCAAATATAAATTTGATCAACTTTAATGCCAGCAAAGTGTTGGATTTTCTGCAGGATTAGTTCACTCTCTTTATTTGTCCTGGGGACCACCGTCACTAAGACAGAAAATAAAATACTGGAATCCAGTATTTAAAATTTTAATCCAAGTAAATGAGGAATACCTCCTATAGGGAGGGACACCTAAAGTATGGACTTTTTTTTTTTTTTTTTTTTTGGGGGGGGGTTGTTCTTCCTCTTATTTCCTGTTTATCTATAGAAGTATAGGAAATCATTTTAGCAGGGCGCAGACCACAAAAACAAAAAACGACCTGACATGTATTTTAATCCATTACTACTCTATACAAAAATAAAAAAATATATTTTTACCTGAAGAATAAATGTTTACTTAACGAAGCTGCTTTTGAATGGAGGAAAAGCAGATTCCAAAGACAGAAGAATAACAATAATAAACTCTAAATATGACTGTATATATTAATATACCTTTATGATACATTGATATATTATCATTTTACCTCTAGTCAAAATGTAAAATAAAGCACTGAGATAACTATATGAAGCACAATTGACCCAGCCCGAAGCGAATTGATTATAGACCAGTAGGTGGCAGTATGACTTCTTTCTCTCATAGGACAGCTCTATGTCTTTCCATGACTATGTCAGTGCTTGTACTTTGTGCTCACCATGCCTCTTCTGGCCAGATAGCTGTGACCACAATGAACAATTTTCTAAAGAGTTGGTCAGGGGAGCCTGATCCTTGTGTGTTTTATCCAATTTATAACACGTATTTTCCTGTTCATTACATCCCTTTTATACCCATAAGTCAACGCCTTATGTAGTCCCAAAAACAATGCTCTGATTGATCCTATTCTGCAGATTAAATCCCTTACTGCCAACCACTGGCTTGTATTAATATTTGCTTTTGCTTGTAGGATTCCTAATCAGGATTCAGTCATATGTCATTCATCCGGTTCTAAGAGTTCATCATATGTGAACTACTTCTATATTCACACAGACACTGTTGGCTAGATAATCAATATTATTTACTTCACCTCAAAGTATTTTGAATGTTTTCAGTGTTGAGATTGAAACATTTCTGCCATTAAAATTGTTATTTTTATCATAACCTGATGTTTTATCCCTGCCAGGTTTCCTACAGATGACACCCAATTTACTTGTTGCCTGCTTTACAGTGCAACTAAAGCTCCAACCATACTGCGAGGATTCTGTTCCTGCTGCTGACAGCAATAAAGACCAGACAGGTTCTAATTCTTCCAAAATATACTACACATTATATGACTGCTCTCAGAGAGAGAGAGAGATAAAGAGATTTTCCCTCAATGTCTGTCCTGGAACCAGCATTACTGGGAGAGGAAGAGGAAATCTTTCAAGTAAAGACAGACAAAACACACACAGACTCCTTTTCCACTCTATGTAAAACAAACCACTTGGAGGTCCATTTAAAAATCATGTGAATCTGGTATTCACTGAAAAATTCCCCAGTGGAGACTCTTTCAATTGTTGTTTCAATGGCAGCAACTCATTCTTTACCAAGGAATGTTTTAATGAATGTCAGATTCACTACTTTATAAAAAGAACACAACAGGTATAATTTAAAAAGCATTTGTATGGCCGTTGTGGTGAATAAAGAGAACGCTGAGTAGAGAGGTCAGATGACTTGTGAAAGTTACATAAATGGCTTTCCATCAATCAAATTGATCAGGAGGAACTGTAGTGCTTTATTGGCCACACTTTTGTGTCCTATTTTAATGGTGGAATGAGTGTTATATGGTGCTGCATAACATCCACTTTCCATTAAATTTGGGATCCTAGGATCCCTGTGCTGCTTGGAGGAGCTGAAATGTTTTCCCCTTAATTTGCACCTAGTCAGCACTGACATGTTAGGAAAGAAAAGTGGATTATAAAAACAGTGCTTTAAATGTTCCTGGAGGAGGTCCGTACTTACTGAACACAAGTGACATTTACAAAATGTTTCATAAAGGAGGTCACTGACACTAGTGTGAAGCTTTTACAAAATTGGTTGTATTTAAGCTTTAACCTTTGCCATAGCACCACATATCCGTGTCGTACTATCAAGTGAAATCTGTCATATTAGTAAAAATCCATATACTATACAGATACAAACAGAATTTAATTTGGTGACGTGTCACACAGAGTATTTACAAGACATCTCTGCAGTGTAAAGCATGAAATGGATAACAGGATCTGATTGTAGTGCCTAGAACAGAAATACACACGCCTGCCAAATATGTGTACGGAATCTTCGAGAATCCCCAGTATGGGATAGAATGCTCGGTGGAATAATTATCCTGTAGTTGATAACACATGCAATCCAATTTACAATAGAAAAGCAGAACTGTTCATTTTCACATTAACTTTTCAGTGTCTGAGAGATCTACAGTGGTTCCTGCATGGAAGAGACCTGTGCTGCTTGCTTGTGCCATCAATTATGAGGAAAGCTGTCCAAGAATTCTTCCCTGCTACTCAGAAGAGGGTTCTGGACATTCTTGGCGCTGGTCCACACTGTCCACCTGCCAAGCCAAGTATCTGTTTCCAGTGTGTTCTACAGAGCTTGATTTTCAGAGGAACATCTCTACCAACTGGCCCGGACAGCTTCAATGTCACTCACCAGATTCTGAGCCAGACATATCCCAAATATCTGCAAGAAAAAAAGACAAATGCTTACACTGGGCTTCAGAAATTAGAAAGGATGGATAAGCAATAAAGTGAATGTCTGGGAGTTATATATACTGCAAAGTCTTAGAAACTTTACTGCTAACAGAAGGCTGATTATCATCCACACCAGAACAATCTCAGTCTTGTAACATGAAATAGAGCAGTGATTGCATTACTTTAGCCATGATGAATCCTGGAAAGTGGAAATTAAATGCCTGTGCAGTAAGCCTGTATAGAAAAGTGTATATGTGTACAGTGTGCAGAATGCCCCGTGATTTCATTACTGCAATAAAGAAACATCATTTTGGTAGTCCAAATAGCAGTGAACCTGCACCGGCATTTTTTTCCCCCTAAAATGAAAAGAACACCCTATTTTATGTAATTTGTTGGCTACAGATTACAGGAAACCTCATAATCGGGGGTCTCAATGTAGAAAAATGCTTGTCACCCTTATTTTGTTATGGATTACAAGAATTGTATTTTCTTTTTTCAATTTAATACCAAGGCCCACAGCAGCTCCTTTTAAGACACAAAGCATGGGGGAAAGCGAAGCCTGTGCTGTGCAGAGAGTAACAATATATATTTTACCTAAAAATGACTAAAACATTATCAGAAGGTCTGTCAAAAAGTCTAAATAGTTTATGGTAAAGTAGCTAAAATCTAAATAAAAAAATAAACTCATTGCCTTGGTGGGTTTAGTCTCAGTACTTAGATATAGTTTGGGCCCAAAGTAACCTCCCTCCCCCAGGTTCCACTTTGCTTTTCATAGTGAACATGAAATAGGGTCATGAATGATTTTTGTCTAAATACCTGAAGCTGCTCATTGCATTGCATGTGTGTAAATAAGCAAAAGGAATCTAAAGGGGATGTGAAGAATGACTTCACAGGGATACCAAGTTGCAGAGGACTTTACACCACTGCTCTTGTAAATAAGAACTGAAGAATGAAAACTAAAGCCCTGAGCTGCCTATGTGCCATGTATATATCTTCAGGCTACATTCCTGGCTTTAGATGAAGTGTACCTTTCAGCATCAATGCTTTGGGTCAGTTTAACAAATACATCATGTCACTTCGCCCAGTTCATGCTCATTGACTAGCTGCTAATCCTTACGAGAATATTTGGAAACGACAAAGTATATGATCAACAAAAAACACACCAATTATGGCAAATGCATCGAAGAAATCAAACTGTACATTCTTGGATTGCATAGTATGTCAGATTAGGTAAAACCAGTGCCTACAATCTGTAATTAGCTTATTACTAATACACAGTATAAAGAAACACAATGAGTGATGAATTAAGTCTTTTCAGATGAATGCTTGCTATCCTGGTACTGTGCTTAGCAATGACTATGAAATAATATGTTGGAAGAGACCTCATTATTACCAGACTACGAATTCTACGAGAACTAAGGAAAAGATAATAGACTAAATGCACCAAGATATAATAATCACCCAGGTAGGACAGTTATAGATCAGGTACTTACTGTTTTCCACTGCATATATAGCTGCAGAATTCACAAGTGATTGGTTGTCAGGTAAATAAACAATGGCCAAGCTGGATTATTTTCCTTTGTTTTTTCCTCTTGGAATTATTCCAGTGCACCCACACACATAAACATGTATGCTTAAGCAAATATATGCCAGCATGTTGACGAGGCAATTGTTTATTCATGGTGAGGACACCCACACATCTAATCCATAAAGTTAATCTAAGATAGTGACTGCTGATTGAATGTTGGGAGTTCTAACATAAAAAGCTGCACACTGGCTCTGGATCAGTATACAAGGCACTAATGCACATTTTGGTGGTGGCAGCACTCAATGATGATTTTTTGAGAACTAAAATTCCTGTCTAACATAACTAGCTGGATTATGTAGGGAACAGACAAAAAGCATCTTCCCTGTTTTTAGAGGTGGCTGCATTAGTTTTTTTAGGCCTTTATGTTCATTTTCTGTCCCTTTGTGGCAACATAATTTCTTCACTTTATCTATGGAGAGAGGCATGGTTGCCGCTAGCCTGTCACTGTGTGTAAAAACACCTCATATACACCCCAACACCCCACCCTATAGATGTGCATGATGAGCATACCGAAAAAAACATAAACATGTCTAAGAATACTAGAAATGCATTATTTTTTTTATACATTTATTTTTTTTAGTAAGCCTTAGCTTTTCATAACCCCCCCCCCCAAATGTATTCAATATAAAAAGGCTTGCTCACCTCTGCAACTTTTTACTGAACACTATAGGAACTATTTATGGATAATTTACATAGAAATTTCTAGTTATTAAATAGGCATGGTGAATGTACTAAGAAGTACTTTACATACGCAGAGTTAATTCTGAGTAAGTGTTTATGTCCTGTATGTGATATTACTTTCTGATAATATACAATGAGAGACAAAGCAGCAAGTGAAGAGAGATTACTACATGGGTTGGCAGGCGGTGAATGTTACAAATAGTATCTACTGAAAACATTGGCTTTCAGCCATTTACTAGGATACACTACAGGAGTGCAACTTTTGGACCACTTTCATGTTTCAATTTTTAAATTCTCAAATCGGTAAATATTTTTTATTAAAGCAACTCAAGCTTTACCTTGTTGGGGGTGAGGGGTTAAACTGTTACTTTAACTACAGGGTCATCCTTTAATTTCCCACAATTTCTCCAAATGTTGTCTATACCAATTCACATATTTTGCACTTTTGAACCACCAAACAGAATTATAGAAGAGATGAGGACTTAAAGTGAATACTTACCTGTAGAAGTGCAATGCCAATAAATACCCCGGCCACAATGGTTAGGTTATCTTGAAGCCATTTTTCAAACTGAGGAACACAGCCCTTGGTGTGAATGGTGGCTTGCTGGTCTAGTTCCTTAGTGTAAAAATGCATTTATTAAACACACATCATACATATGTTAAAACACATAACATACATAAACAATTATTCTCAATAATAAATGGGTCAGGTCTTTAGAATAAAAGCTCAATTAAAGGTTTCATTCTGTAGTGATATTAATGTTATCAGTGGTATAGAAGATATTTGAAATATTAAGAACTGTGAATTCTAAAATACAGAAACCCCTTTGGTACTCACTGGCTTTTGCCGAACATCATAGCCACATTGGGTGTTAATGACGTCTTCCTAGAAGTCACAAGAAGAATATATGTTGATAAAAATATAAAAACGAAAAAATGTGCTCAGTAGAAAAATCATCTTGTATCAACAACCGTAAATGTTTTTATCTTTATAAAATTCTTTTCTCACCTTTTTTCATCCTGTTTTGCATTGCCGAGCAATACCGAGCATCTCTACCAGCATTTGTTAGCAATTTCCTATCTACATGCACTTATTTACTCTGTAGTCAGCTGCACGTCATTGCTCTCAACAGCTTCCAGGCAATACCAGGGAACCATGCCCGCACAATATGTGTAAGCTGCCAGGAGTCTCCATTGGGGATGCATATGATAGGTAGACAACACAGGAGCACATCTAGAGGACAATTCTCCCCCCAAAGCTGCAAGTGCTTGAACCTTCTTGGCAGGATTAGGATTTTGTGAATATTGGTTGCAGCTTTAAAGGATTGCAAGCAACTTTTTAAATTCTATTAATCTGGCTCTCTTCCACTGCACTCACATGCCACCATGTCATCCTAGAAATTGACTCTTTGTTGGTATGGAGGAACACACAACTTTTCCTAAATGTCCCCACAATGAAGGGCAGCCTATGTCTATGCAGGAATTGTGTTTTGTAGAGGCAAAGGGAGTATAACGATAGTAAGTGTTGGTTACATATGGCCCCTTACTGCAGGCAAACTACAGTTTATAATAAATTACAATGACACAACAGTCTAGTACCTACGCTGGTTTGTTTTAAACAGAACGTACAGCATAACAAGGGAAATTTCTGACATTTGCACAGATTTTTCTAAAACTTAATGATTTAAAAATTTAAGTTTTAGTAACTAGACGGCATTTACATTTTTGTTGGATCATAAATATATAAAAATGTTTCATATTTTATAAACCAAGATTTGTTCGCCTTCAAAATGCTTTTAGAAACACATCTCAGTCTATACACTAGTAGATCCATCTTTGTGTAACATGTGTAACAAGCTCTTGCCATCAGAGACAAGAGACATACCGTATTTTTCGCCGTATAAGACGCTCCGGAATATAAGACGCACACAATTTTAAAGGAGGAAAATCTAGAAAAAAAAAAAGATTCTGAAAGATTATTCCCCTTCTGATCACTCATGTGCCATTCATACTGTATTCCCCTTCTGATCACTCTGGTGCCATTCAAATTCCCCTTCTGATCACTCTGTGCCATTCAAATTCCCCTTCTGATCACTCTGTGCCCTTCAAATTCCCCTTCTGATCACTCTGTGCCGTTCACTTACCTTTTTTTCCACTGTACGGCCGGGTAACTCCGTTAGGGCAGGGATCAGCAGCGTGCTTCCTGGTTCAGAATCACGGGGGCGCGTGTGCCGGCTTCTTTCGCTCTGCACTGCAGCCAGGAGGAGACACACACTGCAGCCAGCATCGAGAAGATGCACGCAGGATCGGGTATCGGGTGAGTATCTTATTTTAATTATTTTTTAACACGGTATTTGTCGTATAAGACCAACCAATAAGACGCACCAACTTCCCCCCCCCCCCCGTTTTGGGGAAGAAAAAGTGCGTCTTATACGGCAAAAAATACGGTAAGTTTGTTGCATACTTTACATTAGGACGCAGCACCATCTACAGGTGGCCAACAATAATGCAGACCATTTAGGAGCTAGTGACATGACTAGTACAAAACACTTTAACCTGTAAAAATGTGATTTTAATTTTTCTCCCTATTAAATAATAGGCAAGTATGTACTTGCTCATGTTTATTATATTGGCATTTCTATTTGTCAGTTTTGAATGTTAGCAATAATCCTTTAAGGCTGATTTTGTGTTTTCACATGATGTGAATGTTTCTTAAACCATGTTGGATGGCAATTTTTACAAAATGTTTTATTTTTCCTTTCGGTTATGTATTGAGAAGATTACACTTTTCATATTTCATTGTAAAATGATTTTACAGTAAACCTAGAAGCTATAAACAGACTTGAAAATAAATGAAATCATGGTTATCGGTCTGAAGCATAGTCATAACCATTTTTTAATCATGTAATGCTAAATCGTAATTCCATCATCTGTCTAAACAAACTACATATTGCCAGAAAAAGAGAATGTGGCTTTAGTAGTGCCAGGAGATCAGTCTATGAAATAAAATGCTTTTATTTTATATAATATTTTTTTTTCTCTGTGGAGAAAAAACAGATCAGAGATTTTGTGTGCTGTAAATAAGCAACATCAGTGTGCATTCTCCAGCACCCACATACGTGAGGCATCATGCAGAATTTATATAAAATGCCATCTGTCATATATTACTGTGTAATGAGACAGAAGGGCAATGACTAAACTGTGTGTGACATGCTTGTATGAATTAAAGAATAATTGCACATAGCCCAGAAATGTTTTTCCTCTCACTTGTATTTAAAGCAACCCCCCCCCCCCCCCTTAAAATAAAGCCTGCTTTCGCTGTATGGGCCCACTTCCTAAATCACTTTGATCAGGTATAAAAAATATCTGAAATGATTTTACTTGCCTTAATCTCTGTGTTTTGTATCACCTGCCTTTTTAGGCAGATCTTTGGGGGATGTAGAAGAGGCAAAATCTTCCAAAAAGAAACTTTTAGTTCATTTCAAGGGTTTATTTTTTTAAATAGGGTTATGGTTTTGCTTTATTCCCTAGAATCCTCCTGAAAGAATAGAGACATCTTTCTTGCCTAGGATGTGCCAATAAGTAGATATTCTGTTAATGTAGCTCGTGGCATCCCCTGGCTTCAGTTCTTCAATTTTAACAATCAAGTGGCTTAAAATAGAGCCAGCTTCAATTGTTTTTAAACTAAAAGTAGACTCGGTGCATTAACCTTGCATGCCGCATGACTGTTTACAGGAGCTGGGGTCGCAGTGGGCCCCAGTTCATATATCCAATGGAACATGACAGATAAGAAGTGGTATTTACACATTTAACTACAGATGTGGATGATAGATATTTATAAATACAATTTTCCTTTAAGGAAGCTGCATTGTGCTTAATGAAAATGCAGAAAATAAAGTACATAGGCACCAATTTTACATCAGGTACAATTAGACACGTGGCAGAATGAACTTACAGCGGGATCTTTAGTGCAGCAGGAAAACGGTACTCCACATCGTTCACGACTTGCGTTGGCATCGGTGCAGTTAAAGTAAATATTTAAATTCCAATCATCAGCTCCAAATGCACCACAACACTGCCACTGTGGAAAACAGATACAAGATTGATAAATACTTAGAACAGCACAGGGAAAGAGCAAAAAATCAAAAAAGCAATAGAATGCCAGAAAATATTGGAGAGAGAGAAGAAACAATCACATTCTCAAGAACAAATCCCTCATGAAACAAGAGTAAGAGATTTGGTTAAACCTGGAATGTGTTTCCCTATAAAATATTCTATATTTGTTTAAGATAGAGAACCTTTTCTTCTATGTACTACACAAGGGTGTATCATTATCTCCAATGCAAAATGTGATTACATAGTGGCAAAGCACATTCTGCCAGCAGAATAGGTTTTAATGGCAACCAACAACAAAGAAAATTATTCTAGACAAATTTAATGTAATATATTTTAGAAGCCTCTTTCACAATGACAAAAAGTTAATGGTATACTGAATTGTTTATATGTTAGAGAACCTCATCTTCCCTTTTATCCCTCATACTTTATCCCCACCCACAACCTACATTGGAAATACCTTACACCCAATATTCCATTTTTTAAGACCTTAACTTTGATAGCATGTCTTTTTGCTACATGCAGATTTGCTATAATTGTATACATGGTTGTACTTTCGTTGAAAATGTGTTCTATGTTCTACCCTGGTCTTTGTAATTATATAATTTATATTATTGTTCATGGGTATGTTTCTTGGTATTTTAGTTTCCAATAGAAGTTAAAAAAAGCAGGACTCTATACTACTAAAACAGTAATATACTGGGCTTTATTCAATTAGTGCAGGAATATTTTAATATAACTATCATGGTGAAATGTTACCTAATATATTAATTCATTACAATTTAATTTATTACGAGTCAGAGTAGTCAGAGTCATGAGAGCAAAAGGTGGTGGGAAATCCTCCAATGGGAACAAATGTTTTTTTGACAATTGTCTACAATAGGAGTTTCTGGGTAGTTTATTTTTTTATTTCTCTTATTGTTACTTAGTAAGAAGTTAATGTAAATCTTCCCAGGAGACAACAGGCCACAGACATCAGAGTATTAGAGCATTAGGAGTATTAGAGCAGAACTAAAGCAGAGTATTAGAGCATTAGGAGTATTAAAGCAGAACTAAAATTTCATTTTGTGTTCAGGGCTTTATTGCAGAAAGAGACAAGCTTCTGCAATAGGCATTATAACCTGCCTGATCGCTTGCTTCATGAGTCAGATGTGCTGAGCTCTGCATGCGCCCGGCATTGGCTGCAAAAATACCCGGCTCATCCCAAATTCCCCTGTGATTGTCAGGATTGAATTGAACAATCATGATGAAGAAGGAAGATGGGGGAGCCCATGATCGAACGGGAACAGGTAAGTATAACAGGAGATTATGCAACGCTTTGCAGACCATTTTATTTGTCCCGCTTTCAAAGAACTAGTCACTAGCACTCATACCCTCATGCACAAAGGAAGACAGTTAACCCATCAGTGTGTTTTTGGACAGTGTTAGGAAACCTATGCTGGTATAAGGGACTCACACAAACTCCATGCAGGAGCTGCAAGGCAAGGGTGCCACCCACCATGCTAAATAGGGATGAGCGAGCAAAATTTTAAAATTCGTTCTCGCTGCAAATCGGTCCGTTCTCGCTTACTGAACATGTAAGCAAGAACGGCCTGTGTAAATTCGGCCTTCAAGATCAAATTTTTTGGGACCTGCAAGAGCAATCAGGGGAGCGGAGCTGACCGATTTAGTCAATCTTCTGATGGGTCTGCAAAATCGGTTCGCCAAAATTTTGCAGACCTATCGGAAGTTCGAGGAAATTTTCGCAAGAATGTCAGAGGCATAATGCTGGCCCTACACAATAAATCATTAAAAGAGATTGGTATGTAAATCAAAAAAATGTTCACTTTTAAAGTGAATTTTCAAACAAAGTTTGTTTGTTGACTATGAGTACACAGTAACATTCCATCAGGGTTCTAATAGTGTGTTTTTCAGGGCAGAAGACACTTTGGAGTTTAATTTCTAAATCCCCCTGAGAACTTACAACTGACTGGCTTTAAAAAAACCAGGAGGCTCAGACATAGTTTATAAGTTAGGTTAATGTAGTGTGGGGGGGCAGATTTTGTTGTAGGTGCACCTTAAATTTCGTTTTTTGATAGGGTAAACAAATTTCGTTTTTTGATAGGGTAAATAATCTGAACAAGAGGTGACAATTCCTGCACTTTAAAGGCAGGTGGCTGTAAATACACTGTCCCAAAAAAAAATAAACATTAAAATTAGCAGATAATAGAGTCTGTAGTAATAATGTATGAAAACAGTATAACTAGCAGATGGAAGTTCAGTTTCCTGACAGATAATATTACCAGTTTAGGCTGATTAGGCTAAAAATGATTGATGAAACAAGAAACTACATGGAAACAGAGCTAACTCTTGGCTTTTCTTTTACTGTGATAAAATGCTTTTCTTTATCTATTTCCTTTGTTGCAGATGGCTTTTCCTGCTTTTTTTTTGCAATCCCCAAATAACCTCTGTAGTTTATAGATGTGATATATTTTATAACAAATTAGAGATAATTTGATACAGCGAAATAGTATTTTAAAATGTTTTGAACATTTTAACCAAATGGACTCCAGTGCAAACATCAGAACAGATAATTTGGCAGAGACCCTTTCACATACTGATACTGTGAGAAGGAGCAAAAGAAAAACCACTTCAACATTGCAAATCAGAAAACATAGAATGAATTTAGGAGGCAAATATGGCCACCTACTGTAGGCATTGTACATATAATTGCAAGCTATAAATACATCACATGCCTGTGTTAGTTAATATTTATAGTTAGAAGAAATTATTAGCTATGGAAATAGGTCAATGTATATATAGTAGCAATAAGTCACATTGAAGACATTTTTCTACTTGCTTACATAGCCACATTGAGAACCTGGTCACCCTAACTGCTAGACATCTACAAGCTGTATATTAATGTTCCAGGTACTGGTTGCAGTCATGCAAAGGATATGCTGAACAGCTTATGGTGTGAGCTATTCAATGAATATCTGATTTTCACTTGACATCATGAAGTACATAGTTTTTAATCATGTGATCACCATGATACCTGTGTCATAATGATCACATATGGTATGGTAATAAACTCTACCTGTCAAACTGTGCAAACAGTAAAAATGCATTATTTTTACCATTTCAGTTCTAGCTCCTGTATTACCCTTACCAGAGCAATAGTTGCATTTCTACAATGGAATTATCAGTGGGGTGATAACTTTGGCATTACTTAAGATAAAGTAATATATACATATATATATATATATATATATATATATATATATATATATAGTTTTAGCACAAAGATATCTCTTAGCAATATTGTTTTGAAAATAATATTTGTTATGCAGAAATGTAAGAAAACAAACAATTGGGTATTTATTTAGTATGACTAGTGTTATTTCCTAAACAACAAATGTTCTAGTAAATAAAAAGCTTAAGTGTTTTAAGTGTTTTGCAGTGGTGCTTTAGATATTGTAAAATGTATATAAAAAAATTTGCCTATTAGTTGGTAGCAACACATAAATTCTAATCTATGGTTGCCCAGTAAAAAGAGTGACAACAATTCTTTCTGTATTATTTGATCTTTATTTTTTAAATTGTGTATGTGCCAAACAGGCAAGAAATGACCAATGGGAGGCAGGATAAAAGATAAAACACACATCAATAACGTAATTCTTTCAAAGAATGTATTTGGAAAAAAGATTAAAGGCTCCTTTGCAAACATATTTAAAAAGGGATTTAAGCCAAATCAAAAAAAAAAAAACAGTTCAAGTAATCCATAATGTAGAGTGGCACATCTGCAGCCACACTTTGAAGATGGATTAAAGACAGATAAGGAGGTTAGCTTTATAATTCCTGGATTCTATGGCAAATATGAGGTTTTACACATTCTGAATACCAGTTATATTAAACCAAATTGGTCACTTGCAGATATAGTTTATTCTAAACCTTTAAGATTACTTCAAATAGATGGTACATTTAGCAAACAAGAGAGGTTGGACATCAGTGATTTAGAAGTGGAAGTTTTAATTAGCCACTTGTTGAATTGTCCCTTATCTATGTTCTGCTATCATCGTCATGTTGCTATTTACTGTATTTACAATAGAAACACATTTTCAGTAATTATCACTTTATGTTAAATGTTGGTGTCTGATTGACATTTGAATTGAAATGAATTTTAGGGGAGCAGTCAATAGGAGGTACATTAGACATGATGAATACTTAGCCTACTTGTTTAACAACTATTGGGATTTCAGCCACTCAAGGAGTATAAAACCCTCATAAGGAGTGTATTATTTTCAGTGAGCTGCTAACAGAAAGCAGATAGGAGAATGAACAGTAAAGAACAGCCATTGTGTTGCCCTGCAGGAATGTAAATCTGTGTATGTATTGAGCATATATACTGTATAAAACACTGTACATTGAAGAAAGATTTGTTTTAAAAAAAAAACCAACAAGTCAACACATTTAGATTTATTGGACATAGCTCATCTCTTCCATATGACTAAAAACTTTGTAAAGAATATAGTGTTGAACACTATAAAAATATATTAATAAAAAATGCAAACATTTAGGATAGGTCTAATAATTTGTCATTTCTTTAGCAAGTTTTAAATTTCTTTAAATTTCTTTAGCAAGTGACAGCTGATCAGGTATGAACAGAATATTTAAAAAATACTCCTCTGTGAGAATTAAGTTTTATAAATAGCTAAAATAAGTATAACCTTTCCTATGTCAATCATAAAGGTACTTCTGTGAATATAAACATGCATGAGTATTGTTATTCCTCAATCAAACAATTAAATGTATTTATATATTTTCATTTTCCACACAGAACAAGCATAGATAAAAGTAGCACTTCCACATAGAGAGAGAATTACATTAGTAGTTACATTAGTGTTTCTTGACCATGGTTCCTCCAGAGATTGCTGGGGGTTCCCTGAGCCATGAGACATTTGTGCCTCTCAGGTCAGATTAACTGACTGCGACATTCTTCCCAATAGCCAGCAATGTAAGAGTGACATCCTTCCTACTGACCACCAGGCTATTATGCTGTAAACTGTTGATCTAGCAATTATAAAAGGGTTCCCTAAGACCCAAAAGTTATTTCAGTGGTTCCCGCATGTTAAATAGTCAATAGTGTAAACATGATCATTCTGAAAGGATGGAGTTAGGTTTTCATAAGTGTTTTATGGTTTCTGCACAATGCAATCACAAGATGGGTAAAAGTTCTAGACCAAACTAGGCTGCACTAAAGTGTGCAGAGTGGTCCAGGACATTATTGTGTTGTCTGGCCAGGGTTTTCAAAATCACAAATCTGGCTAATTGCAAATCTTTTGGAATGTACACACATACTTTATTTATATCATACGTACATATTCCTGTGTGAAGTCAATGAGGTTCTGCAGGTCAATATCATCTCTGTAAGCTTTGATGTTGCTGTTGATAAAAATGTACAGCTGGTCCTTAATCCAGTCTTTAAAAACAAATGCCAAGACACCCGCAGTGAGCTCCAGGAAGAAAATAATTCCCAAGAACACAGAAAACTGCAAAAAAAAAAATGTATTTGTATGGATGACAAATGGTAAAATAATGTTGCAGCATAAGATTGTTACATCCCTAATTTTGCTGGCAGTGGTTTCAGACATTTTTATTCTTAGGATACAATATCAATTGAATAAACTTGAACATTTCTTAATGCATCGTTTGATATGTAAATGTAACTTGATCATGCCAACTTGGAGATGTGTACTCAAAGCCAGCATGTCATCCATGCCATGATTAATGCCCATGGTATACAATATGACCAATAATGATGAACAATTAACAGGCAATGGTCAGTATAGTGCTGTCAATCTAATACATGCAAATTTCCTAGTGGCTGATATAGATTAAGGGACATTATGGTTTTGCTGTTATTAAACAAAATCCCCATAGGACATGTAGAGGGTTACTCTAATGCTATAAAGCAAACTAATTCTAATCCACATAGTACTTCTACTTAGTAAAAAAGGATTTAATTGAAAACCTGCTTCCAAATCAATTAACTTAAAGGTATCAGATGAATATGTTTGTAAAAATATCCAAAAACAATACTGCATAATATAAGTGGTTTTAAAAATTTTTAGGTGTGGGATTTACATTTTGTGGACTATATATTTAAAATTGGAGGTATTAGAAAAGTGTTAAAGCGGAACTAAACTTCAAGAAATAAAAATGCACAGTACCAAAGTCTTTTCTGCTAAACAAAAACAAATGTCTTTCCCCAGCAATTACTTATTATTTATGTACAATGTAATACACATGTGCCAAATAATGGACAATCTCGATTTATAAGTCCAGGCAAGCAATAAATCTTCACTGCACAAGTGGTACACCATTAGTGGCCTCCCAATGGCCAAAGAGAATGACTATGAACCTAGAAAAAGCAGAAGAAAAAAGGGGTGATGGAGGCCAGACTGGTGACTGGCAGCAAAATTACACAGCACTGGATTAGTGCACATTTGTAGTGCAAGGACACTATTGGTAATGATACTGTACACATTACGGCCAGCACACAACCTACCACTTAGTTCCGCTTTTTAAACCTTTGTTATTTAAAAAATGAGCCATCTCTGTCTCATTGTACACGTCTTCCTTAACACTCGGTCCTACAGGCACAACAAGAAGTGAGAAGAAGGGAAATCTCTTTACTACTCTATCTACAATGTGGATGGTGTTTTGGGGATAATTTTTAGGTACGCAAAGCATATTTGCACATTATGTTCTCTTACCTACAAAGCAACATCCTCCAGCGATGTGTGGACAGTGGTCTTTTTTATTGCTGCCATTTCCATCTTCTCCTGGTCTTCTGTCTTGGCAGCCTACAGCATCCTGGTTGGCTGGACCTGGATAAGGTAATCCCTGTGTTTGCATATGAGAATTATTTTGTCTACTTTATCCTAGCAAAGAATTGTGTTGTGACCATACACTAGGTTGCACATGCACTGGCCAGTGTTTAGTAGATACAGAAAACAAAATACAGATAAAGAAAATTGTGCTGACACCCTGGGAAAAGTGCCTAAATCACAGAAGTGACTTAACACAGCCTCTTCCTTCATAAATACTAGGTTTCGAAAAACCTACCTCAATTTTGCTGTGATCCTTGCAGTGGGGAGGGAGGACTTGGATACAACTTTAATACATCCTTGGTTCCAGGAAATATACCATTGACATTAAATGCTCTTTAATGTATTCATTACAAGATGGCCAATGCCTAAATGCACACTACTAATATCTTAGAATCAATATATGTGAAACGTTTAATTCTACATTTAATTCTCCATTTGAAGTACATGGATAAGATGCATTGCCCATTTGACCTGATTCATAACAAAAGTGTATAAATGAGCTGCTTTAAGATGCCTGACTCAAGTTAGTAAACAGAAGACATCATACTTTTCTATTAACACCTAATTTTCATTGATTCAAATAAGCAATGCACAGAATGTCTTATTAATACGGTGGATTTACATGCGTCCCAGTATTCATTGCTGCACCTGCTAAGTGCTGCTGCTACACAAAGTAACACAAAGCAGAGATAAATATGTCTGGTGTAGTTGCCAATGCATAGCTTCCTCCATGCATTATATCATATTTCTACTGATGGCTGAGTACTACAGCTGGAGACAGGCAGTTGGGTGCCTTCCCAGAGGATCAAAGTATATGTCGCTATATCTGCCCTAAGGCTGTCACTTGTCTGTTCTATTCCTCTTACACAAGATCATATTCTAAACCCATGCTTGTCATTTATAGTGGACTGTACATACTGTACAAGATCCTAGTCCAAAGGCTTTGGAGCAGCAAGAATGAAAGTTACATACTTTTTACTGTAGCCACCTGACTTGTAAGGAGCACAGCCAATAATGTGACCATTGATCATTTTTACAAATTATAAATAGTCAGACATTGCAAGAAGTCAATAAATCACATGCATTAACAATTTTTTTTTGTATGTTAACATGAGTTGTGTTAAGGCAAACCATTCATATGAATGACAATATAATTAAAATTATGTATAACAACAAATCAGTGAATTTGGGAAGGGGGACAAAAAGGAGGCTATAAAACAGAACAAGCAGGAGCCTGATGAACCAACCTGGTTCCATGAAAGAACATTACCGAGAGATGATGGTGTCTGTATGAATGGAAGTCTTAGTCAATTAATGGACTATTTCTATGCAGAGATGTAAATGGCTTTGCTTTCTGGTGATGAATAGAAATTCAGAGCCCACTCCTCCACCTCCCATCTATAAGCCATCCCATGAGGGACCTTTTTATACGTCGCAGCCCCCATCTATTATTCCAACACATTACACCAATTACTGCACTTCATTACAATATAGGTCATATTCTTTTTACTAACGATTTTGGGATTTCATAAAAGAAAAAGATCTACACATGCATATTTAATATGTGATATCAAAGAAAGTCTCCAATATTTTTATAGCCTGTAAACAAATGATAGATAGCATTTCTTGTTTTATTTGAAATCACAGTACAAAAGAAAAATAATGCAATTTTTATGAAGTATGTGTCATTCAGCCAATGTACAAGGACTATGGATGCTGAACTATCAAAATACAATGTAGCTGTTATTAGAAAATATTCATGTCTTCTGCAGTAAGGGGAGAATGTGTTTTTTTAAAGTGCCTGTCCTTGCATTACAAAACCTATTGTAATGTTGTTCCTGGCAGATGCATGAAGGACAATGTCCTGTGATTGAGGGTAATGAAGACACTAAAGGATTTTACATTATTGGGTTAATTCATTACAACTGTTGTGCAAACTAAACCTAAACATGCTAAGCCATTATGTTGACACCCATCTGAGACAACTCTTTTCAACATAGAAGATTAAAACCCTTTCTCTAAACTTTCCCATACTGTTTAAAAGTGATCTGCATGCTAAATGTCTGCAATCACTTGCAAATAAATATAGAGATCACTTCACTTGGAGCTCTTTTACTTTGCTACAAACACAAATCACAGACTTGACACAAAACTTTTTCATTTACAGTCTCGGGTGGAACTAATGTTCCGTCTAAAAGATCAGGCAGGTCATTATTGCAGGAAGGGGTAGGCGATGTCCCTTTTGCAACAACCTGCCTGATGGCCCCAGGTTTCCAGGCGCATGCACAGTGTCAAGTGCTTGGAATGAACAAACAGAAAAGTTATCCCAGTCTGGCTTATCAAGATGGCTGAAGTTTTGTTCCGCTTTAACATTCTGGCATTGTAAAGCATATTTCCAAATAAATAGCATTTTGTAATTATTGGCACATCTCTTGTTCAGTTTAAGTAAGAAAATTATGCAATCAACCCCCAAAAAGTTAGACTTGCAATACCTTTGGCTTATACAATAGCTTGAATAATTTAAGATATGTAAAAATAACATTCATTAATCTGGCTCTATTTTTCCTGTATGGCAAAATCAAAATCAGGTTTGTAAGATAATGCTTGATCAGCTTGAGATGTGCACTGTTTGCACACAATGTCATTTAGCTGATATGACATTCCTAAAGTTTTATTATTCCTTGCTCTGTGGCAAGATGCATTATCATCCTGAAAAATAACTTCATCATAATCAAACCTACTTTGCATTGAAGGAATGACTGTCCAAAATTGTAATGAATACATGTGCATTTACTGTAGAGGTAACAACTGCCATCACCCCAAGTACATGAAATTTGGTTGTTTTCTTTGGGCTGTCATCTTTATATATTTCATTGGATTGGCACTAAACAAAAGTTCCAGCATTGGGTCTGATTTATTAAAGCTCTTTAAGGCTGGAGAGAATATACTTTCAGCAGTAAAGCTGAGTGATCTAGCAAACCTGGAATGGATCTGGTCCAGGATAAAAAACATTTGCTAACAAATAGCTAATGACTTTTAAGAAATCCTTTACAGGTTTGCTGTAACCCAGCTTCACTGCTGAAAGTGTATTCTCTCCAGCCTTGGAGAGCTTTAATAAATCAAGCCCATTATCTCAATGAGCAATGCAGAAGAGTCATCAATGAATAAAAATGTAATCCAATCACCTCTATGTCTGCTTTTCTTTAGTCCACTGTAACCTTTTTAACTTCTGTTTAGATGATAATGATGGTTTACATTTGGCGTTTTTGGCTGTATGTAAATCCCATTACAGTTCATTCATAAACACTCATGTTTCTGACCATTTAATGTCTCATTTTTTTAGTTGTGCATTCGCAATTTTTCCAAGCCTGACGCTTTGATATCTTTCCTGATCTACCTAAATATTTTCCTTTTCTAAATTACCAGGCGATTCCATACTTTTTATATTGCTGGCTGATTCCATATTATTCTTTTCATGGGTTTAACAAAACATGTGGCATTATTACACAAAGTAAGTTAATTTTTGGAGGTATGATTTACAACACTAGAATGTTCAACTGTTCTGTGTTCTATCTGTAATTTGTTTTTTTTTTAATTAATAAAGTTAACCAGCCAATTAAACATTCTGAAAAAGCAGTGATTCCATAATTCCTGCTAGGGGCTGTCCAAGAACCTCTTTTCCCGTCAATATCCAATTTTATGTCCCCCATCCACCATCATCATTCTAATAAGACTTCAATAATAGGAACAACATTTAATATAATTAAAATAATACACTAAACCATAAGAAAATAAAGTTAAATATATTTTAATAAATTGGGTCATTTGACTACCTAACAATTTTTTTTTTAATTACTGAAACATATCCCTAGATTTTGAGCATTCAGAAACACATCCAACCTTTACTGAAACTATGTTCAGAGTTGTTGGAATTTATTCTACATTTTCCCTGCCCCTAAACTTGATGGCGACTGAGTTCATTGTGTTGCTGACCCATCATACAAAAAAAAGTCAGAATAGTAAGTAGCAGTGTGCTCGCAGCGCAACACATAAGTGGCAACATCAGGACTTTTTATGATAACACAATGTACTTACAAATTTCAAAAGGAAGGTATTTTCCCGAAGGGCTCCAATACACCCAGCAAAGCCCAGGATGAACATCACCCCTCCTACTACCAGAAAAAGCCAGACAGGATCAAATCCCCCTAAGTCTGTAATAGAGGAGATGTTGGAGAGCACACCCTGTAGGGGAAAGAAAATATATGGTTAATAATAAGGTACACCAATACATACACAATGCATAAATGTTTATGTATTGTTTATATTAAAGCATAGTAAATCTGTCCATTTATTCATTTTAATTACATATATTTATCGGCTAGAATATATCTAATGCCCAAAAGTTCCCGGATGCTCTAATATGTTAATTCCAACGCTTCCAGATAGTGTTGAGATCTGCCTCATGCTTCCTATATCATCTGTTAAACTACAACTACAATGGACACCCTTACTCATCAAAAGGAAGACACAAGAGGTAGAAAAAATTGGCACTACCTGGAAAGGTTTACATCTGCGCACGATTTCTCAAACTGGAAAGCTGTTGTTTTACTTTTGGAAGTGTCTATGTGACAACAAGTTGAAGAAAACATTTCAAGGCACACCAAAACTGGCTAGTTAAAAAAGTTTTTTTTTTTTAAATAATTTTTATTCTTTAAATGTTTTTTTTTTTGCTTTAAATAAAGTAATCAAGCAATCACTTTAAACCACTATTTAAAACACTTAAAATGCCCATAAAATGCTTACATTCCAGCCAAACGTTAGAATCATACCACAGTAACAGCTTCTTCTGTGCTACATACAGTATGAATCAGCAGCTTTCTATAAGTGATTCAGTGATCTAAAAAGGATGTCATTCTTCATCAATCCTATATTCTTTGCAAAAATCACTGGCATCTCATCACTCTTGCAATCAGGACGATTTAATCATACAAGTGACAAAAGGGAGCTCAGAATAGTCCATTCAACAGGCATTAGTGACTTTTTTTTAAATGTATATTTAAACTAAAATTATCTATAAATTCTTCTAGTTTAATTTTAGGCATCAACAGTGAATAAATTTAGTCACTGTTTATGGAACACTCCATACAGGTCAGCTGCTTCCCATGAGTGTTTGTAGTGATCTAAATGGGATGCTGCCCTGTAAAAAAACAGAATCAGGCTTGCAGAGTGAGCAAGTTTGACAGCAGACAGACCAAAAGGTACTGTGTTAGCCTAAAGGTCAATTACTATTACCGCAATGCAACCACAACAAGTGGTACAATGCATATTGTAAATATTGTGAATAGCCGCCTAGACAGTAAAGAACCTGTGCATCTGTCCACTGTGTTGCAAACAAGAATTCAGGCATTGAAGTGCATTGACTGTCCATTGAAAATGAATCACCGTTTTCATTAGCAGTCCACTGAGCAGACTGGGGGCGTGGGCCACCCCCATTACATGTGCCTAAAATCTATCCCTACGCTTATTGCAAATGAATAAGTCAGTGGCCTTAAACATGACAGGAAAGTCTAAACTCCCATCCATTATACTTCATCCAGGACTTAATAGGCAACCCAGCCAGGATCAGAAATAAAATGACAGAAATTGTACTTTTAGAAAACAAATCCCCAATGTTTAATTATATTACCATGCATTATCTTTAAATTAGCCATGGTACTGAAAATAATTTACCACCCACAAGTCCATTCAACAATATTCAATTCAATATTTCAAATCATTAAAGAAATGTATATATAGATAAAAAAAAAAAAACCATCAGGTTTTTGTAGCCAACACATAGCCCCATTTAATTTTTTCATAGTAGTTTGATGTGCTGGCTTTGTTGTTTTCTGCTTATGAAGGTTTGTTTTGCTGTCTGTGTTACCAATAGGGGGATTTAGCCAGAAATGAAAAATCAAAATATCTACTATTGTCATTAGAGCAGAAGCTAAGAGAAAATATTCCAGTAGGGCCTTTCCTTCACTCAGATTTCACTTGATTTCCTGAACAGGAAGTATACAGCAATCCCCCCTATCAGACAAAATGAAAAAAATAATACATTGGCTAATTATATATATTTATATAATCTCTTGGCCTATCTATATGGAAAACAGAGCTTGGCATCAAATCTTAAAAGTCTGCAAGGAATAGCCAGTTTATGCTGAATGTGTAAACTGCTTGGGATCTGTGTCTCTTTCTCACACCTCATTACTTCCCCTTTATTCTAAATTCAGAAAAGTGCACTCAGCCAAAGCTATATTCTGAAGTTACTGACTGTAAAAAAGAAGTCTGTACTCCTGACAGATACATAAATACTTAAACACATGAAGAAATTTGTGAGAGGATTTTTATCTCTAGCCACGGTTTACAGACGTGCTATTCCACAGAACAACCTAAGCAGAGAATAGGAAGAAAAACCCAGAAAAAAGAGGGTAGAGGATATATAAAATTTATAAGTAGAAATACAGCTGTTTTCCTGGCACAGAGCACACTATGGGGGCCATGGAAACATATAATACTGGTGAGGTACAATTTACTAAGTGCAGCAAAAATCTAAAGTACACAGACTATATGCATTATAGAAATTATTTCTGAAATGACAGTAAGAGAAATCTGCTAGTTGCGCATGGCAACAACATTTTTAAATTTTCCCTGTGATAAAAAAAATAAAATAACAAAAACATTGCACTGATTGCTTTAGTAACAATTCAATTTGGCCCACTTTTCTAAGTTCAGTGCTCCAGATTTCATAATCGTTGACTGCAACTGTGCTACAACTAAAGCCAAGCCGGACAGTCGTAACCTGACTGTAATAACCCAGATTAGGAACATTACAGAAAGAGCCTTCGTTTAAGGTGATGGCTTACTGTTATTTTTTTTGGATAATCACCTGTGTATCCAATGCCTTCACAATAATGAGAAAAATCTCTTATATACAGGTGTGTCTCAATCAATTTATCATCCAAAAGTTTTATTATTTCAGTAATTTAATTTAAAAGGTGAAACTCATATAGTATATATATTAATTACACACAGTGATATATTTCAAGCATTTATTTCTTTTTATTTTGCGGATTAGATAAGGAAAAGCCAAAATTCAGTATTTGAGATAATTAGAATTATACAGACCAAATAAAAGATTTTTATTACAGAAATGTTCGCCTACTGAAAAGTCTGTTCTTATATGCACTCATTATTTGGTCAGCCTTTTGCTTGAATTAGTGAATAAATGCAGTGTAGCATAGCCTGTGGCACTGTTGAGGTGTTATAGAAGCCCAGGATGCTTTGAAGCCTAAAGCTTGTCTGCATTTTTGGGTCCCATCTTTCTCTTGACAATAGCCCATAAATTCTCGGAGGGGTTTACGTCAGACAGGTTTGCTGGCCAATCAAGCACAGTCATACCATAGTGATTAAATCATGTGTTGGTTGGCTGGCAGTGTGGGCAGGTGTTGCTGGAAAATTGAATCAGCATCTCCATAAAGCTTGTCAGCAGAGGGAAGCAGGGTCACAAGGGACCAACACTAGCAGACGACACAGCTCTCCAAATCATCATTGACTGTAAAAACCTCACACTGGACCTCAAGCAACTTGGTATCTGTGCTGGTCCACTCCTGCTTCAGACTCTGTGACCTTAATTTCCAAATAGAATGCAAAATTTACTTTTATCTGAAAAGAGAACTTTGGACCACTGAGCAACAGTCAGTCCACTCTGTTTTTACCTTAGTCCAGGTAAGACGCTTCTGACATTAACTCTGGTTTAGAAGTGGCATGACACAAAGTAATTGTAGCCCATGTCCCAGATACGTCTGTGTGTGGCTTCTCAAAGTATTGATTACAGCCACAGTCCTCTCTTTGTGAATCTCCCCAAAATTGTGAGCTGTGCTTCACAATCCTCTCAAGGCTGCGATTATCCCTGTTGCTTATGTACCTTTTTCTGCCAAATTCTGACCTTCACCTCCACTTTCCATTATTTTGCTTGGATACAGCACTCTGCGGACAGTCAGCTTCTTTAGCAATGACCTTTTGTGGCTTCCCTTCCTTGTGGAGGGTGTCAATGATTGTTTTCTGGACAACTGTCAAGTCTGCAGTCTTTCACATGATTATGTGGCCTAATGAACCAGACTGAGAGACTGTTTAAAGGCTCAGGACACCTTTGGTGTTTTCGGTTAATTAGCTAAGTGGTATGAGACACCATGGCATGATTTATTAAAACTCTCCAAGGCTGGAGAGGATACACTTTCATCAGTGAAGCCGGGTGATCCAGCAAACCTGGAATGGATTTCTTCACAGTCATTTGCTCTTTGCTAGCTAATGTTTTGAATCCTGCACTAGATCCATTACAGGTTTGATGGATCACCTATCATATTGTACTTTTTAAAAAAATATATTAAAATTTTCTGAAATACTTAATTTTGGGTTTCATTATCTATACACAATCAGCAGAATTTCAGACAATTTAGTAAATTTATTAAAAAGAAAAAACTAAAATATCACATTTACATGTTCAGTGTTTAGAGTTTTTACAAAAATATTTGAGTGAATGTGTGATAAATTAAATTGATTGGACAAGATTTGGAAATGCACACACCTCTTTACATAAGACCTCATGTTTGCATATCAGAGCAAGAACCAAGGAACAAAGGAGGTCAAAGGAACTGCCTGCAGGACTGCATGATTGTTGCAAAGCACAGATCAGGAAAACACTACAAAAGTGGCTTCCATAATTCTCAAATGGAGGAAGTTTGGCACAACCAGAACTTTTCCAAGAGCTGGTCATGTGGCCAAACTGAGCAATTGTGGGAGAAGTGTCTAAGTGAAAGAGGTCACCAAGAACCCGAGGGGTACTCTGTCTGAGCTCTGGAGATCCTGTGTGGGGATGGGACAAAGTTCCTAAAAGACATCATAACTGTAACCCACCACCGATCTGGACTTTATGGTAGAATTGTTAAGACAGAATCCCGTCAGTCCAAAACACATGAAACCCTGCTTGGAGTTTGCAACAAAAAAAGCACCTGAAGGACTCTCAGACTGTGAGGAACAAGATGCTCTGGTCTGATGAAATCAAGACTCAAATGTTCTCTAGCAGAAATTTTTCAGTAAATGTCAATTCAAATCACCAAATTCAATAAGTTAAATAAAAAATGTCCTCTTGCCAAGAGAACGTGCTCTACTTTATTTTAGTAAATCAACTCCTTTATGAAAGCAAGGTTAACAGCTGTAATTTACGTAACATTTGAAGGCTCTATCCACACTTATGAGAATGTTAACTACTAACATGTATTTTGTACAGTGTTACTATGTGTTGTAACTAGTGTGTTTATTTCTTTACAATACATGTACTGCGCACATGATTGTGGTGCTCACATAACAAGGTATGTGTGTATACATACAGTACATCATGTGTGTTGTACCTAGACGTTAAGGTGGAAAAGTCATTTTAAAAAGTTTATGACCATGTGCTCTAATACAAAGGACTTGTGTGTTTGTAAAAACTGTAGGGAATACAGTTACAATATCAATTGGGTACAACGAGCAGTATAGAAATGCTTACAATGTACACAGTAAATACATTCCTGCTTCTGAAATCCCAGCATATTTTAATCTTAGTTGACCCATATATTCCTGCAAAAGATGACAAGCCGTCCCCTTTAGTATTAGTTTGCAAAATGATCAAACACCTCAGAAGATAACTCGCCCTGCAGGCTACATAGTGATTCTGCTGCGGCTTAATACAAAAACAGAATATCCTAACATCACAGAGAAAGTTGGAGGCAAAAATAGTTCTTAGGTACAAGAGTAACATTCTCTGAATTTCCTACAGCTATGCATTTATATTCAACTATTAACTTGGGAGTACAAATTTAATTTAAAGATAAAAAATGTAATTTAATTAAAATGCATGCCCTTGGTGTGTCTTGGGTTTAAACTGAATACAGCACCTGGATCCATACAGGTAGGCTGTTAAAGTTTTATTCATTTACAGTGATTTACTAGATATATGTGCAAGGGCTTGATATAAACAAAAATGTGGTTTTAAGTTAAAAAAAAAAAAAGTTTACTGATCTATCTATATCTGAATATATGTCTGCTTCTAGGCACCCATGTGTACTCATAATATGCTGAACCTGAAAGATTGAAAATTTCCCCTATTTCACAGGACATTGGTGCTATTATGCATAGTTAGGTGATGAAGTGTTAGAGCTGTACAGGTAAGAAAAAAAATATTCTGCAATTAAAAGCTTATCTGCTGCTTAAAGAAAACCCTTCTTAAAGCAAAAGCAATTCTTTAGCTATTTAAAGCAAAAAACAATAAGTCACTTTTGGCCCCTAATTATAAAAAAGTGAATCAGACATTCCCGCAATTATTCCCCTATTTTATCAATACAGCCCTTTGAGTTGGTTAAAGTGCTATGGGCAAGTGAATCAGTTTTCCCATTTCAGATACTTATATGTACTGTAAAAGAATTATGTTCTTAAAAGTAATAAAGTGTTGCAAATCTAACAGAGCAGAGAGGAAATTTTGACTTTAATTCCAGTTTTACCTTCATAGCACATTCAGGAAAAATAAACTGATAAGAATACAAGTCCCCCTCCTTGGTTAAAGTACAGTCACATTCTAAAGCCTGACAGAACAAGTTTGAGGAAACATTTTTATGTCTCCTACTTTTAGGGATTTCAACATGGTTCAGGTTTTTGTAGAGCACTAGCTGAATTTGATGTAACTAGAACAGACAAATAATGGAACTCAGCCATACTATTCTGCCTCAAAGGAGAAAAGTAAATGGATGGGAAATAATCTGAAACTGCTAAGGAAATCAATAAAGAGCCACAAAAACATCAGGCTGTGTAATTTATTCTTTACTTTTTTTTGTCCTTTTAATAAAATAATTTCCCTTAGTTTTCAGATATGTAACTTCTGCCAATAATACAGATTATTTAATCAGCACTTTTTTGCAACTGGTTATTATTTCTTGTTCACACTTGTATAGCCAACCCAATAAAATAATACATTTCAATATATTTTGGTGGCACCTATTCTGTTTCTAATCACACATCAGTGTATTTGACTCAAAACCGGGTTATTGGAGCACTATGTGCTAACAGGAGTAGTTTTCCATCACTAGAGCCAGCAGTGACACAAGCTCTGGCACCTAAACCAACATACCAAGAAGCATTTTTTTTTTGTTTGTTTTACGGTTACAAATGTGAAATAAAATATTGAGATTATTGGCAAATTAACTTACATAAGATTACTGATATCAGGTCAACAAAGAACAAGTGCAATAACGTTAGAGGAAGCTACTTCCTCTTCCTTACTACTGTGTCTAATGGATATCCAGCCATGCTCACAACACATAGGTTAAGGGATGTGTTGTGACCAATAATGTGAGTGCAAAAAAACTTTTCATAAAAAAAAAAAAAAAATTGTGACATGTTTTAAGTAACAATTGTCTATGATATCTGAGAATGGTTATCTTTAATCTACTACAGGAAACCAGTTGCTGGAAAAGATTTACCTGAGACACATGAAAAGTCCATCTGCCAATTGTGTACTCTACTAACTGGTCGTACAATTTTTGTGACTGGAAGGCCCAAAAACTCAGCACATGGGAATGCTTTCTGCCCTTAGAATTATTTTTCTTGGACAGAAAGTAATTGGAAATCCAATTAGATTTAATTATTCTATTAGGTTAATACACACACTGTTCATTGTAAAGAATAAAACCTTTAGCATATTATGGTAAAAAGAGAGCTTAATCACGTCCAAGAAGCCTCCCTTTTAGAGCAAATATTGTAAAAATTGTTTCCTAAGGTTCTCACTCCAGAAGCTTCTATATTGAAATCTGGGTGTCTCGGCATAACAACTGCTATGATACTCATTTAAAATTTCCTAGCTCTACATTTATATTACCAGCATTTACAATAATTACAGTATGTAGACATTTCAGTTCCTTTATTACAAAAGGGTAGTATAGAAAGTAGTTTTTTTTAACATAAAATCCAACAAAAGAACTAATTCTTATTTTTTAGCCAACAGGAACCTGAAAGCTACAAGTACGCGACATAATATATATATGTTAAAAAAGAGAGATGAAGATTGATTAAAATTGTAATACATACCTTTTCACTCCATGCCCATAGGCCAACTCCAAGAAAAGCTATCCCCAGAAACTGGAACAAAAAAAAAAGGACGTTAATTGCATTTTTTTTATCCACATACACATAAATACAGTTCAAAACACTGTGTTTGGATAGGCATCGAGCCGTGTCTGACTGATGTGGATTAGCACTTGTACGTGTGTTTCTGCATGTGTGTTTATCAGCCCTATTACGATGCACAGGTAATGCCACTTAAGAAGAAATCTACTTTCAGTGAATTTATTCTTTGCAATTTTTGGCCATCCACGTGCATTTTCATTGTATTTAGGTGCATAGCTATGCTCTGGGATTCCATTAACTTTAGTGGACACTCACAATAAGATGTAAGTGTTATGATGGTAATTTTACACTAGGGTCACAAGTCTGTGAAAGCCTAGCCATAACAGCTAAAGTAACTTCTTCAACATCCTAAATTTAAATCATAGGATTTGACCCACTTTGTGGCTGGAAGAGGCTCCACTTTTCTGGGAAGGCTTGTGAAGTGTCTGTAAGAATTTTTAGAAAAAAGAGTTTTGGGAGGTCAGGTACTGATGCTGGACAAGACAATCTGACATTCCAATTCATCCCAAAGGTGTTACGTAGAGTTGTGGTCAGGGCTCTGTGCAGGTCACTTGAGCTCCATCACACCAGACATATCACTCCATAACTTTGTCCACAGGAGCACAATCATTCGGGAACACAGGAGGGCCTTTCCAAAACTGTGGGAAAATAACTTATTACTGCTTTATTTAGAATTTCTCAACTTTGAACACCTTTTGCTCTTGATATATCATGCATTTTGGTTGTGAAAACATAAAAAAGGACTTCAGGGAGTCAAAGCATGTAGATGTTTATAGAAATATGTATTCTGCAATGCTAAAGAGCAGGGATAAAATATTGAGGATGAGAGAAGCCTAATGACATCATTCTCTCAAGATGGAAGACTAGAGGCTTTCTTCAAGGGAAAGAAAACCTGCCTTATGTTGCCTTTCTTATGGATAATATTGGTAACACGTCCTACTTGTACCAGCCAGGTGCTAACTAGCTTCTAAAGACTAGGAGGTAATGGGAGTCTATATTTGTATATACATAAATATTGTGTGATATTTACACACATCATAAAATAATATTTTGTTGGACAGCATTTTAATTTTAGGGTGATGTAGGGCTTACTGTGGTCAGGTGCTATGATTAGTTTTAGAGACAAAAACTACACTACAGTCACTCCTATGGCTGTACTTCTCTGCTTGGTTAAGGCTACCATCAGCACAGAAAAGCTCTAAAAGTGAACATCACTAAAAATAAATGTGTCTTGTAAACACATTATAAATGTGTCTTATAAATGAGTCTATGTAACTTAATACCAATTTTGTCTTTAGTTTTGCTAAGAGAAAAGCAGGTTGTTATTGGCTGCACCTATTAGGGAGATTCCTCTTCATTTCCTATCCATAGGAAGCAACAGGAAAGGGAATTTCTGTCCCCAGTACAGCCCTTCCTAGTAAGGGCCCCCATCAGATTTCCTCAGCCATTGCTGTGATAAGAGCTCAATATTTCCCTTTGATTTATGTTTTGGTGACTATCGTTACTATGTTTTTTTCTATACAAAAACACTTTATGAAATAATAAGTTAGGTTACAGGATTGTCAGGAAAAGCAGCCCTTGTGAATCATTTCTATGCCCACACCCAGCAGCACTGGGAGATAATTCAATATTCTCTAACAATTTCTGTCATATTGATTAGGCATTTTGGCTTTAACCTTAAAGAATTATGTTAGGAGCACTGGATCATTGTTAAAGATGTCATTGCATAATACAAGAGTCTTGTTTTTACACATTTACCCAGATGCATTGATCTACAGAAAAAGACACAGTTTAAAGCTTACAAATATCTAACTTGGGAAAAACAGATGCAAGTTTCAAGTTGGTAACAAAACGTGTAAATGTCATTCAAAACAAGCAAATTATAGAGCCAATAATTATCTATGTGCCATAATACCTGATATAAATTAGCCTTTTGCAAAAAAGTGACAGCACTCACTCACTGTTTCAGCCTCACGCACCGAGAATAATGCCTTAAACATAGCAGAACAAAAATTCATTTAATTTAAAGTAAATCTGTGCCAATCATTCATTTACAAAAAATGTAATTACATTTGTGAATGTAAATGTACAGAGGCCATGGAATACTTATTTATGTTCTGCCTTCTACAGTGTAATTTAAGCTCTGGTCTATCCCCACCCAACTTACCTAATGGTCAATAAATGGTACAGGGATGAGGGAGTGAAGGAAAAAGGGATCTGGCCCCAGTTCTGAGGTTCACTATTAAAGACACCCATTGCATAACACATGGTCTGCATTTTGGGGGTTCCAAAGGAACATACAGGTATAATTTAATTGAAATGCAAAAAAGAAATGCTAGACAGTAACACAATGGGCCTGATTTATAAAAGCTCTCTAAGATTGTAGAGGATAACTGGGTGATCCAGCAAACCTGAAATAGATCTAGTGCAGGATTGAAAACATTTGCTAACAAATAGCAAACAACTTAAGAAATCCATTTCAGGTTTGCTGGATCACCCAGCTTCACTGATGAAAGTGTACAACACAATGTCTGTGATAAAAATCTGATGATGATTGGTTGTAATGATATACTGCTCATCTTGTATCATGTTACTACAAGAAAACCAAGAGAAATTTGAGGTTTGCCACTTCTGACCATCATCTAAAAAAAGCTAATTACTAAGCCACTATTAGATGTAATACGAGTTACTAACCTTGAAACATGAAGCAAGATTTTGAAGAGGATAGGTGAGCAATGACAATCTACATATTTCCTCAGTGCAGGAATCTTTAAATAACCTCAAGCCAGGTTAATAAAAAATGAATAACAAAAATTAGGAATATAGTCCAATATACACGGCCTTCCAAAAAAAGTCCCTAAACCTGTGTGGGCAGTTTTGTGATATGCAGTTTTTACCTTCTCAGATCTATGCTCAGCAATGATTTGCCCTCTAAAAACTATGCTCATCTATCTACAGTGAGAGAAAGAAGTATTTGATCCCCTGCTGATTTTGTACGTTTGCCCTCTAAGTATTTGATCCCTTATCAACCAGCAAGATTTCAGGCTCCCAGGTGTCTTTACTGCATGTAGGTAACGTGCTGAGATTAGGAGCACCCTCTGTAAGGGAGTGCTCCTAATCCAAGCTTGTTACAGTACCTGTATAAAATACACCTGTCCACAGAAGCAATCAATCAATCAGATTCCAAACTAGTGACCATGGCCAAGACCAAAGAGCTGTCGAAGGATGTCAGGGACAAGATTGTAGACCTACACAAGGCTGGACTGGGCTAAAAGACTATCGCCAAGAAGCTTGGTGAGAGGTCCACAACAGTTGGCTCGATAATTCCCAAATGGAATAAACACAAAATCACTGTCAATCTCCCTTGGTCTGGTGCTCCATGCAAGATCTCGCCTTGTGGAGTTGTAATGACCATGAGGCCCTGGAGTGGCCTAGCCAGTCTCCAGACTGGTTGATAGGGGATGAAATACTATTTTCACTCATTACAATTCACATCAAGCTCTGATGATTTTGAGCACTGGGTTTTTGAGGGTTCTTTTGTTGTTATACTGTCTCTCACAGCTACAATAAACCTACCGTTATAATTATAGGTTATTTCTTTGTCAGAGGGCAAACATACAAAATCAACAGGGGATCAAATACTTCTTTCCCTCACTGTAAATGACAAAGTTTTTCTAGGAATGGATTTTTTTCTTCCTTGATGGCAAGGTCATATTTCAAGATGTTAATGCCAGGATTTACTGGGTTTAAAATGTGAAGGAGTGGTTAAAGAGAATGGGAATTGATTTTCACACATGGATTGGCAACCACAGAGATCAGACCCTAACCCCACAGGGAATCCTGGGATGTGATGGAGAAGACCTTATGCAGCAGTCTAACTTTCCTATCATCAAAAATAAAAAGTAATGCAATTGGACAGAAATAATTGTGCAACTGCATAAGCATAACAAAACACCACAAAATGCCATTATCAAAATATGGTCCAAACAATATTATAGTGGGTGACTTTCTTTTTAGACAGACAGTGTAGTTTACAGATTTCAACAACTATACTGTTCAACAACTACTATGATGTTTCTTTTATGGTTTCTATTCAACTGTATATCCACCCAAGGCTTAAAAAATTCAGCACAGTGTTTGAACACCAAAAGAAGAATAAAAAAGATGAAGGAACAGTACTGAACACTAAACACCATTCATAGGCATACAGTTCCATTTGAAACCGGCCATTGTTGCTAAAATTCTCCAGTTAGAACTACAACCAACAGCATAGTTTTGATTTAGACATTTCCCCTTCAAGGAAACGGAAAAAGCTGGGAACATTTTTAGACATGAAACCACTGGCATGAGTTTTTAGTCATGTAATTCTGCAGTTTATTAGCTTCTCACACTGCCAAAAGTAAATATCTCAAAGGCTTTAACAGAATATACAATAGAAACTCATGAGACAAACAAAAATAAAGGCACAAGACACAACATGATTTTAGTAATATCTATGAACCTAATACCAATTTGGATTATTGTTATTTAGCAGGGAAATCAATTTGGTAGTATTGCAAGGTACAGGGATGTAAAACTCATACTGTATTCTGGGCAGACCTTTCAGTAAAATTCTGTTTATTTAACATGGTACAAAAACATGAACATTCCACTTTAAGGAGGAAGAAGGTGAACAGGCAGAAAACCCTGATTTCAGCTCACCTCTGGGATAGTGGTGCGCTTGGTGTTCTAAATTCATCAATAATGACTCTTGTGCATTATCCATAGACACCAGATGGATATAAAACATAATACAGATGATAACTACTGTCCATGGGTACCAATTTTGCATCTAAACACCCTACCAGCTGGGTGTCACTAATTTTGAAATGAAGTTTAGGTACTTACACTGCTTGCATTTATAAAAAAAAATGTCATGTATTAATAGCGAGAGCTTCATTTCTTTGGGTCTTTTATATCTGCCTGGAGCTCAGCTTTAACTGATAACATATGTACAATGATTACACAGTCACATCATATGTAGGTGTTATTTATCTATATGGAATAACTTAGGGTTCCATAAGTGCAGTAGTGATAATGTCTGCTGATTTTTACAATTACGATATTTGCTCAGTGACCAAGACACTACCTGCTTGGGATTGTACATTTATCCTGTGTTTGTTCTTCAGATGCTGTGGTTTTTGTCTACATTCCAAGAGCATAATGGTGAGAAATAGTGGCTGACCAGAATGGTTCTTTAATGTGTACAAGTCTGCCTATAGGAGTGTAGAGTGATATTAGGCTGACAGTTCCATTAGAAGCACAGACCAATGTGAAAACATAAAAGTACACTGTAAAGCTTTGTATATTTGTGCTACATAAATACAGTATGAAAACAAAAACTGCATCAGCAACTACTATTAAGGCAAAATTTAAAGCAGACTTTAAAGGACAAATGAAACTGTAGATTTTGGTTAAAAGAAGCTGAACAAAATGAAAATCTTAGTTGTCTAGTTGTCTTTTTTCTAGTGCCCAAAATTTACTTCCTGGAGCTTTTGATCTGATGTTAGTGAAGATACAATGACTGTGATTGTCATTGGTATGGCTTATCGGCCATTTACAGTGTTGTTGTTACCAGTGGGATGATACCACTGAGGACAGGTACCATAGCAACCAATAAAGTAAAAAGAACAGTGCTGATACATCTCATGCTTCAGTTTTAACAGTACCTATAAAAAGATATTGAAGATATAAAAGAAAAACATGCCCAAAAAAAAAGAAAGTGCTGGATCTTGTGCATGCAAGTAGTCCACACTTTTAACACACTAGGAGACATTTAACATTTGTGTTCACATGCACACATTGTTCTTGCAGTGCCACTGAAATGATGACCCTCCATGTCAAAAATGATCTGACAGACAAATATATCTTTGATCAACATTCTACTACATAACATACATAACATCTACTACAATCTAGTCAAATAAAAATATTAGTAGCATATAGCTAGCATTAGTCCTGTCCCTTTCTCTACTGTGTGGAGGGCAGACCATATCACTGCAATACCATAAAAAAAAAGATTTAGGACTGGGGAAGATAGTTACCCTGCAACACTAGACATGAAATATAAGACTGGAGAAGATAGTTACCCTCCAACACGATACATGAATTATAAGACTAGGGGAAGATAGTTACCCTGCAACACGAAACATGAATCATCGTACTGGGGAAGATAGTTACCTTGCAACACGATACATGAAATATAAGACTGGGGACGATAGTTACCCTGCCTTACGATACATGAAATATAGGACTGGTAGGACTGGGGAAGATAGTTACCTTGCAACACGATACATGAAATATAAGACTGGGGACGATAGTTACCCTGCCTTACGATACATGAAATATAGGAATGGGGAAGATAGTTACCCTGCCTTACGATACATGAAATATAGAACTGGGGAAGATAGTTACCCTGCCTTACGATAAATGAAATATAGGACTGGGGAAGATAGTTACCCTGCCTTACGGTACATAAAATATAGGACTGGGGAAGATAGTTACTCTGCAACACAATACATGAAATATAAGACTGGGATAGTTACCTTGCAATACCATTAATACAAAATATATAAGGCAGTCTAAATAGTTGTTGTGCAAAACCTCACATGAACGATAAGACGACGTACTGAGTTACCCTGCCTATAAAATATAAGACAGGGTAGATAGTTAAAGAAGGAGTATGAGTTTACCCTGCTGCTTCATAGTATAAGCAAGATATGTTTGTATTTGATTTGCTCATGAAGTGTCACGACTTGAAAATAGCTGGAAACCACCTAGGTAAGTTATATGTCTTTTTTTGTGACACTTCAACAGGATGTGCATAAAATACATGTCAATCTACTGCCAGGTAGTGTTCTGGAACAAGTGCCAAAACAAAATCATAAAACTAGTGTGTGATCTCTTGAACTAAAGCAGCAGAGTGTTCAGCTCTGCTTATTGCCTCTACAAGGCATTTGGTAAAGTTATTTTCGAGGAGTAATTTGATGGGTTTAATTTACTGTTTATATCATTATGGCTGCGAGGAGGTTTTCAAAAATAGAAATGCATATTTGAAGTGCTTTCAGGCATCAAGTAAGTATGCATAATTATTTTTTTATTCAAATTCATGAAGAGAAGGTTGATACTGTTCCTGCATGAAGGGAAATCAGTTTTCTGCTAATATCTCTGTTATTTCTCAAAAGCATAAGGATTCACTCTCATTGTCTCAACATACACAAAAATACAAAAGTGAAATGATAAATTGATGTGGCCTGGTTGGTCACCTAGGGACTGCAACATTGCCTTTTCTTACTGTGTCAGCTTACTGGCCTGCAAAATCATTGAAGTAGCATTTACATATTTACTTTAAAGGTACATGTCAGTCAAAATTTAAAAAAAAAAAAAAAAACCCTAAGGTCCATACAAGCATCAAAGGCTACCTGAAACAATTCCTTAAATTGTCAGCTAGAATTCACTGTAGTGTACCAGTTTACCCTGTACTTCATTTTTGTGATCTGGGAAACAACATCGGTAATACACAGGAACAACACTCAAATGCACACACCACAGACTACTTGTTTTTTCTATTATACAGAAGGAGTAATTTTAATTATAAATGTCAGTATTCATATTTTTTTTTCTGCCAGACCTTTTGTTGCTAGCTTGGCTAGTCACTGACTTTGTAGCGCTGTCCTCCCTTTCTAACCCTGTTTGGGCATGTACCTATGTGGCTGCAAACTGGTTATCAGCCTGCAGTGAGACGTCCCCACCACTGGAGGCTCCGGTGAAGAATAAGCCAATACTTAAGACACCCCGCACCTCAAGACACACCTAGAGTCAATCAAACAGGGTAATAGGAAATTCTCCTACTGTTGCTGTTAGAAATATGATTATAAGATTTCTTTTTCATTTCCTATAAACAATGAAAATACCCACTGACCCTAATATCTTCTTTGAACCACAATCTTTCTCTTTGTGTATTGGAAATGAAAAGAATGTGAGGTGTTTGCATTACAAAATCAGGAAAGCAATCTGGAGATACACAACTCTAAAAAAGAAAAATAGGAAAACAACAACTATAAAACTTTTTAAGGATCGTACATGTTACTGGGTGTGGTACCAAACACTAACAAGTGATGTGTGTTGGTATGCAGTGGAATGGCATCTCAATGAAGCTTAACAGAATTGACATGCACTGTAAACAAAATATACTGCATGCACTTTTTTTGTTTTGTGTGGACCCCATTACATAGTAATACACTTCTGTGCGGCTTTGCTATTGCAGTCACATGAATGGGAACCGTTCCTAGAGCACTAAACAAGTAGAGAAGTATGTTTGATTTAAGTGAACTTCCCAAAGTTCAAAGGAAAGGGAGCTCCAGAAACAACCACTTAAAAGTAAGCTGTCAGATTTTTTTTATGTAAAAAAATATTCTTTTTCTGTGTGTTTTGTTGTAAGAGAGAATACTAGGTAGCTAGAGGACTAGCCAGGCTACTGTTTGCTTTGTTTATTTGGCAACCTGGTGCTACAATAAAGTACATAACATAAAGTGTACAGAACGTAACAGCAAAACACACACAACATATTTCCTTCACATGCATGTAAATCTGTTTTTCTGTATGGCAGCACCAAAGTTAACCTGTTCCTTTTCATTCATGTGCAAAATACAGATTCTCTTTTTATAATGAAAAAAAAAACAGAAAAAAAAGAATAAAAAGAATAGTTGGTTCTTCCTTCCCCATGTTTTCTTCAACCTCACAACCAACACTAGGTTCTGCTTCCCTTGCCCTCTTCCAAGGTCCTAGGGAGTGGAAATGAAGAAGACAGGTATGCTCTGGAAAATGAAAGAATAAATGCGTGCTGTTATGTAGCACTTATCTGGAAAAAATGGTGAGAAGATAAATAACCTTTGGGTCATCTTTGTTCTTTCCATATAAGAAATATGAGATGCTAGTATGTTTTTTCCCAATCATGTAAAATATATTCCATACAGGTGTGATTAGTGACTGTTCATAGCACTGACACAGCAGATTAGGAATATAAACAATCATTGCCCAAAGCTCAAGTTTTCATTCCATGAGTGTGGAGTACATCTGCGTGCACAGGATGCATAACATGTGCCTCCACCTGCTGTGTATAAAAAGTGTATGTAGCCATCACATTCCAGTGCTTGTTATGCCAGTGAAATATTGAAAGGGAAAGTCTGGCTGCTATGGAAACACAGACTTGTCAAAAACATTTTATAGATGAGGCCAATGTCCCTATTTACGTGCATTATCTAGTTCTTGCTATAACTGATATAATGCCAGGTCTGCATTGTAATAATCAAATGACTCCAAGAATAATATTGTAGTACTGTAAATTCCATATATTAGGTATATTTGGAACTGGTCAAATAGACACAAACTTTTGAGATACACATACAGTTAGGTCCAAAAATATTTGGACCGAGACAACTATTTTCTAATTTTCGTTCTGTACATTACCACAATTAATTGTAAATGAAACAACTCAGATGCAGTTGAACTGCAGACTTTCAGCTTTAATTCAGTGGGTTAAACAAAAAGATTGCATAAAAATGAGAGGAACTAAAGCCTTTTTGTTACACAATCACTTCATTTCAGGGCCTCAAAAGTAATTGGACTCAAAGGCTTTTTCATGGGACTGGTGTGGGCAATTCCTTCCTTATGTCATTATCAATTAAGCAGATAAAAGGCCTGGAGTTGATTTGGGGGGGGGGGTGCACTTGTATGTGCAAGATTTTGCTGTGAACAGACAACATGCAGTCCAAGGAGCTCTCCATGCACGAGACACAAGCCATCCTTAAGCTGCAAAAACAGAAAAACCCATCTGAGAAATTGCTACAATATTAGGAGTGGCAAAATCTATAGTTTGGTACATCATGAGAAAGAAACAAAGCCCCGGTGAACGTCAAACGACCTGGACATCCACGGAAGACAACAGTGATGGATGATCGCAGAATCATTTCCATGGTGAAGAGAAACCCCTTCACAACAGCCAACCAAGTGAACAACACTCTCCAGGATGTAGGCTTATCGATATCCAAGTCTACCATAAAGAGAAGACTGCATGAAAGTAAATACAGAGGGTGCACTGCAAGGTGCAAGCCACTCATAAGCCTCAAGAATAGAAAGCCTAGATTGGACTTTGCTCAAAAACATCTAAAAAAGCCAGCACAGTTCTGGAAAAACATACTTTGGACAGATGAAACCACGATCAACCTTTACCAGAATGATGGCAAAAAAAAGTATGGAGAAAGCATGGAACAGCTCATGATCCAAAGCATACCACATCTGTAAAACATAGCGGAGGCAGTGTGATGGCTTGGGCGTGCATGGCTGCCATGGCACTGAGACACTAGTGTTTATCCATGATGTGAAACAGGACAGAAGCAGCCGAATGAATTCTGAGGTGTTCAGAGACATACTGTCTGCTCAAATCCACATAAATGCAGTCACATTGATTGGGAGGCATTTCATAATACAGATGGACAATGACCCAAAACATACAGCCAAAGCAACCCAGAAGTTTATTAAAGCAAAGAAGTGGAATATTCTTGAATGGTCAAGTCAGTCACCTGATCTAAACCCAATTGAGCATGCATTTCACTTGTTGAAGACTAAACTTCAGACAGAAAGGCCCACAAACAAACAGCAAATGAAAGCCGATGCAGTAAAGGCCTGGCAGAGCATTAAAAAGGAGGAAACCCAGCATCTGGTGATGTCCATGAGTTCAAGACTACAGGCTGTCACTGCCAGCAAAAGAGTTTTCTACCAAATATTAGAAATGAAAATTTTATTTTCAGCTTTTCAATTTGTCCAATTACTTTTGAGCCCCTGAATTGAAGTGATTGTGTTTTAAAAAAAAGCCTTTAGTTCCTTACATTTTTATGCAATCTTTTTGTTCAACCCACTGAATTAAAGCTGAAAGTCTGCAGTTCAACTGCATCTGAGTTGTTTCATTTAAAATTATTTGTGGTAATGTACAGAACCAAAATTAGAAAAAAGTTGTCTCTGTCAATATCTGAAAATGCTAAGCTGGCTCCGGAATCCCCTGGGGCATGCATCCTATCCTCAGGAGGACGCTGCTGCAGCACACCTTAACGAGTTGGTGACATTCGTCGGGTATGTACCCTTACCTTCATTAATGCCCCTTCTTATGCTCTCTTAGACTTACTGCACACGCAACAGTACTTACTATTTACTTTTTTATGTGCCTTAGGCTGGGTCTACATGAACGGTTTTAAAAACGCATATAAACGTTCCTACCACTTTTCACGCATTTTTATGCACTTTTAAAAACCTTTTTTAAGCTTAATTTTAAAATGCTAAAAAACTTTTATAAATGCCTATGACACGTTTTACCTCGAATTGCCGCGATTTTACATAAGCGTTTATAAAAGTTTTACTTTTAACCCTGTTTAGGGAATGAATACAGGGGTACATAAAACCCCTTACTCATTCCCTGAAAGGGTTAAAATATGTGTAAAAAAATTGGACGAGGCTTTAATGTTAAATTATTTTATTAAATGTGTGTGTGTGTGTGTGTGTGTTTGTATAACTAAACTTTTTTTTTTTTTTTTTTTGCAGGTTATCCCAATGACAGGATGGATTCCCAGGGCTGCAATCCTGACATGAGCACAGCCATGTGAATCCTCCTGACAGTGAGGGATCGCAGGGCATTAGGGGTTAAATGAGGACAAGGCTCTCCATTCTCCCCTAGTGTTCTGTGATTGGCTGAGGTTTTACGTTTCTCAGCCATTCAGCACTAGACATGAATGGGGAGCCTTGTGCCCATTCATCTCTAGCGCTCTGTGATTGGCTAAGAAATAGGAAACCCTGATGACAGCTCAAGAATCATCAGGATTTCCCTTTCCTCAGCCAATCAGGGAGCAGAGCAGTCAGCGGAGCTCTGCTATGCTGACAGCTCCGCTGCCCTGATTGCTCCCGCAGCCCTAGAGGAGCTGTGACATGTTCTCATGTCAGCGATGCCTCACTGTCAGGAGGATTCCCAGAGCTGTGCTCATGTCATGATTGCAGCCATGGGAATCCTCCTGTCATTGGGATAACCTGTAAAAAAAAAAAAAGTTTAGTTACACAAACACACACACATTTAATAAAATAATTTAACATTAAAGCCTCGTCCTATTTTTTACATATATTTTAACCCTTTCAGGGAATGAGTAAGGGTTTTTATGTACCCCTGTACTCATTCCTCAGGGTGGGGTGGTGGAGATCTGGGAGTCTCCTTATTAAAGGGGGCTTCCAGAGTCCAAAGTTCTGCTAAAAACGTTTATAAAAGCCCCGATTGTTTTCAATGAAAGCTTTCGTAAAAAGCTTAAAAAAGCCTTTATTGAGTTCAATAGAAGCGGTTTCAAGCGTTTTCATGCGTTTATCCAGCATTTTAATTTTTTAAATGTTGCAAGCAACGTTTAAGATAACGCTCAAAAACGTGCCTGAAGGAAACGTCCTGGTGTAGATTAGCCCATTGGAGTGCATGGGGACTTCAAACATGGGCTTTAAAAAGCATCAGGTTAAACGCTGGGGAAACAGTCCGTGTAGACTAAGCCTTACTTCAATATTAGCCAATAATTAGTACTCCAATTTAAACATGGAAATTATAGTCAATACATTATGGATGATACTGGGTCAATACTTAGTACTCTTGATGATATACTATCTAGCAACTTTTTTTTTACCATTTATTTAAGATTCCATTACTGTGGGATCCCTTTACTTACCAATACGTTGGATGGATGGGCCATTTAGGCGACCCACATCTCTACTTCTCTGACATACTCCTGAGACCAGGTAACTTTCTATTCATATTTTAAAAATTTCTTTCTACCTAATGTTAATAATATAGTACCAATTTAACATATATCTTATTCCATTATATATACAGCAATTATTGACAATTGTATCTCCATTCAACACAACTCACCTACTTCATAATACTCCTTATCCAGGTTAACGTAAGTATACTTATAATTGCACTTATGATGACTAGGTTTATTTTTTACTATTTTTTTCTAAAAACTTCACAATGTTTCTCATATTTATACCAACGTTTTTATGTGATTAAGATGCTTTATGTTACCTAACGATTTATATTGACTGTATATACTAGCAACATACTGGTATGTTATGTTATGGTATGTATGTTAGACTTATGATTTCTCTTATTTGTTAATGCACTCAGATTATACATGCTAAGGCGCACAGCTACCCCTGAAGAAGCCTAATGTAGGCGAAACGCGTCAGGTAACAAAGCTGCGGGCACCGGTTGACTGTTCCACCGCTTATTTTGCGTCGGCGTAAAGCCATTTTAGCTAAACTTATTTCTGATAATGACTAAATATTTGTACAGTAGGTGATAAATGTCTAGTCTTGCTATTATATAAAAATTGACAGAACCGAAATTTAGAAGGTCTTGTATGAATTTTTTCTGCCTATTAGGCGGAACCATACTGATTATTGTTTGTATATTGATTATTGAATATAATTTAAATTGCCTCAAAAACCCTCTTTTGTCCCCTCTGTTTTGTTCTGTTGAATATACTACCAGGGTTGGCAATCATCCCACTCGAGGGATTGTACATATTTTGCATACACGTGGCTCCACTGGTCCTCTTCTTCTATACACTTTCATCTGAAAATGCTAGCTGTATATATAAGTTGAAAAAAAGATTAAAAAGACAGATACTTTTTATATAAAAAAAATGTGGTCAAAAAAACACCCCCTGCAATGCCACATTTGGTAGACCATAAAAAGTTAATACACAAAAAAATAATTGGTTATTTAATACAAATGGAGCAAAACAATTTGGTTCGTTTTGCTGTATCATACTGTTTAGAACATGTGCAGCATTGATTTTAGCCCCATTTATTTAATTTCCATCCCCAAAACAAAAAGATAATTGCACTTCAGAAGTTGCCGATACAATCGATTAGTAAATCAGATTCAGCTAAAACACAGCAATCGTTCTTAATAAGCCCTTTTAGCTGGACGCATTGCCCTAAATAATTTTGCAGCCACCAGGCTGATTGCCTTTCACTTATGCCAGCTGACGTAATGCAAGCTTGGAAGCCTAAAACCAGTTCCTGCCACTCCAATATCCAAAATCTGTTGTCTGTCTACAATATCTGGAGTCCTGCCTGCTGCCTGGAGCCACATTCTAGCAGTGTCCAGCACCCCCCTATTCCATTTGCTGACAGTCTTCATCCACTTCCCAGCAAGTATCTCTTAGTGATCTGCATCATGTTGCATGAAGTCTAGAAACCACAAATTGGTATTGTGGGAAGTGCCAGGAAGCTTAAACAAAAGTCTGTAACATGAAAGCTATTTCATATTTTTTTAACTAATATTATTTTATTATCTCTTTTATGTTGTCTTTATTTATTTATAATTTGAAAATTGTAATTATTATATGTTAGGTCACTATTTGGGACAGAATACCAGAAAAAAACAAACTCTGGTCCCTTTCACTGATGTAATGTGAGCATCACTACTAAACATTCTGCCTCTTTGTGAAAGCATTCCTAACCTTTAGGAATTATTTTACTAAAAACAATTACCATCCGTGGTGTTCAGCTAGTTAAAGAACAGTCCTTGCTGAGTAACGTATGCTTAAGGTTCTTATCATGTAAGCCATTTTATTTTTAGCTCTTCTTCGTCATGCTAACAGACAAGGTGATTTAAAATAAATCTGGAAATGTAAAATTCACAGCACAATGTTCTACTTCCTGCTATTATTATAAATACTTGCTAAATACTTGGTAAATATATATATAATGACGTCGGATATTTGAGACAGTGAACAAGAAGATGGCCTAACTAAAGAACAACACCAGCATTGAAAATAAAATGGCCCACAAAGCTACCTCTTATAGTGCTAAACCTCACTCCCTGTTGCTGTGCATATTTAGAAACAAGCAACGCTCAGCTCAGTACAGCTGCCATTCAATAATAGACCCCTGATCAATATAAAAGGGGGCACCAGGTAAAGGTAACTTTTTAGGATGAAACTATTTTGTTGGAGTTGCAGTGCAATGATTATATGAATCACATATTTAACCAAAATTGCCAATCAAATCTCAGACTACAGAGCACATAACAGCAAATGGGGACCCAATTGTTACAAGTTACTGCACACAGTTTGTTGTCTGGTTAAATCACTGCTAAAACTTCAGAACTTTTGAAAACAGAATTTTCATTTTGTTCTATTATTCGGCTAAAATCCAGGTCCTCATATCATTGCCAAGTACTACATCTTAAACCTTTTGTTTTAATAAAGGTCTGGTTTTGGCTTTTGCATTGTGTGTGCAGCTGTGCTTTCCATATGAACTATGATAATATGCTCCAAAAAGTGAGTAAGTTTTCTGCTCATCAGGTACGTATAGCAAGTTGTTTTTTGAAAGAGGTCCAGGTTATTAAACATCTGACTCCCATCCTGTCTAGGATTTTAAAAACCTATTTAATCCTGGACTGTCAACATTTATTTAACATATACTATATTTATAATGGACTTTTTACTAGAATGCACGCCAGAGTTCTGAAATGAAGTTGTATTTGCTAAATACAACCAATAGACACTCTAACCTAATATTATCACAGTAGTGAGCAACTAATACATAGTCATGTATCTGACAATGGGCCTGATGTATTAAAGCTCTCCAAGACTGGGGAAGATAGACGTTTTTCCGAGAACCTTGGTGATCCAGCAAAACTGGAATGGCTCTGCTACAGGATTGAAAAAATATAGCGAATGATTTTTAAGAAATCAATTCCAGGCTAGCTGGATCACCCAGGTTCTCTCATGATAGTCTAACTTCTCCAGTCTCAGAAAGCTTTAATAAATTATAAAGCCAATATATCTTTAATTACTCCTTCTGGTTGACAGCACTGCTTACAACCCTTGTTTCCAACCTGTGGCTAATGGATGCATGGAGCCCTTTGGCACCACTAGCTGGTGGTACTGAACCTCTCACTGCCGCACCACAAATTACAACATGTAGCATCTCAACAGGTATGCTTCACAGGTAGGGGCAAATGATACCCTCACCACCTGATTAGAGCAGGAAGACATGCGATGAATTATCTGCACTATGTATCCTCTAGGAATGCAAAATTATTTCGCTTTTAGATATTATAACTTCTACAACTTCCTGATTATACTAATTTACTGCAAACTGTGGTTGTAATAATTCCCTAAAAACATGAAAATGATTTCAAGGTGTTAAAAGAGATGTGTGCATCATAACTGGTATAATTTGGCAGAAACTAATTTTTGTAATATGGTCGTTTTGGGGGCATATTTATGACAAAACAGTTGGCATCAGACACATGTGAATTTCTGGAACTGTTGACCTGAAGCATGTGAAAACATAGATACCTGATTATACCAATGAAGATCTTAAGCTAAAATATATGATACAAGTAATCTATGTTGAATCCCTGGTGAACTTAATAAGCAAACTATAATTAAATAAAATGATTCTCTTTTGTTAAAAACACTTCCCCAACACAGTAGTATATATTTAACGTGACCTTCTTTAATCAGACAATCAATACCAGTGTATTATTAAGAAATACGACTAGTGGTATTTTATCAGACATGCAATGTTGAAGTATTGTGCCAAACTCGCAAATTCCAGGAGATGCCTGTGATCTGACCACAGGATTTGTTCAAGCATCCAGGAAAAGCCATGAGCATATTAGAGTAGAACAGGAGGATCAGAATTCTGGATTATCCTAAACACAAACTGTTACTGTTGTCATGGTTGCGAGAAAGAGAAATATTTTACCTTCTTGTAAATGAACAGTTGTGAGACCTTTTTTTAAAAGTGTGTTTGCTCAGGAGGTATGTCTTCCCGACTTGGTCAATCGAGAAGATCTTGGCACTCACAAAGAGGAAAGGACAGGTGGGTTTAAGGCAAGTAAAGCTGCGTACACACGTGCAATTTTTGTCGTTGGAAAGGATCTTTCACGATCCTTTCCAACGACAAAGGACTACATGATGCATGAACGGTGCTGTACATGTTCTGCTCTATGGAGAGGGGAGGGGGAGAGCGACAGAGCGGCACCCTGCTACGCGCTCTCCCCCTTCCCTTGCATTAGGATCGGTCGTCGTTCATCGTTCCTGGATCTGCCAGGACGGAACCACGGTCGATGAACGACGCCGACTGTACACACGCCAGATTCTCGCCCGATATCTGACCGATGCCAATTATTGGGAGAGAAATTCTGACGTGTGTACGCAGCTTAAGTTTATTTTATATATCCTGTCTGGTTGCCGATTTTTATTTTTAATATTTAGTTCTGCTTTAAGCCACAGTGACTTTTTTAATGAAAAACTGGGCTTCAGTGGACACTAATAGGACCCTTCCGTCACTAATTGGTGAATGTGAGCATGTGGTTACAAGCACGTAACACTTGCAGATGACATCACCTAAGGAAACTTTACAAGTTACATAGCATTTAAAAACAAATGTAATGTATTTATATTGAACTCTTAATTAGCCCATTCTTCCTAATTAGTCCTAGCCAACTGTTCATCTAGCCCCATCTTGCCTTAGATATTTGTTTGTTTTTCTTTCTAAAGTTTTATTTGTTTTGTTTGTTACTTTTTACAACATCACGTAACAAGAAAATGTACAAAAATTAATACATAAAAATACCTTTTGCAAATAAATATGACATTCTTTGTTCATTAAAATGTCATTCTTTTCTATATTTTACACAAGAATAAATGCCGTTGTATTTTTTTTAAATACAACAAACTACAGTATAAATTGTATACTTTTTACAGTACTTTCTTTTTCATAGAAAAAAAATGACATTTTGCTATCTATACCATCAAAAAAAATATTTTATCGGTCTAAAAAGCAAGGCCATATGACCAGCCATATGATAGTGAAAAAGTAAAAATTGCTCTGATCCACAAACTGTTTACCATCAAAAGCAGCGGTCACCAGTGGTCGGCGGCTCTGGTCAGTGTACCCCCGAGCGGGTTGAGGAGAAGGACATGGGCTTGACTGATCAGAAGATGAAAGGTACAGCCTGGTAAGCAGATGGATAAAATGCTATTACACACACATCCCTGAGATATTTATGAAGGGTTGTATATATTATATAACATATTTATGAAGGGTTGTTTATATACACAAATAACATCATTTTCGGTTCAACCTGTTTACATAAATAAAAACTGTTGAAAAACTTAAAAAATTAGCCCCCTAAGAAGAAAAGTGGTACTTGTATTACAGTGTGAGCTGCATTATACAAGCCTTGACAAAGAAAGTAGTGATGTTTATTAAATGAAGTTGTGATTTCCCAAGATAACAGTCACATCAGCCACCCAACCTGGAAGCAAATGCTGCCTCTCTATGCCATGCTGGGACTGAAAGCCTTGTCAGTATTTCCATCATGCAGGGGATTGAGGAGTGTATACTTCCACACAAAATTTGGATACAACAAAAGGTTAATTTATCGATCTTTATGTTTGGAAATGTGTGGATTCCTCACGGACATGCAATTATAACTTAGTTCAGATAAAGTTTGAATTGGTAACGCCTAATCCAATCTATGACTGACAACCTCTGGACCCCTGATCCTCATCTTAGACCACAAGCAACATGTTAATCACCTCCTTTCCTTTGAATACTATTGTCACATAAGTACTGTGAAATTGTTTTTATGTCTCTGTTATACAAATGCTTATTTTTAGGAAGATGGCTTGCTTTTGAAAACAAACTCTCCTTTTCCTGAAAAACAATACCACGGAATAAAACGCACACAAATATTTCCTGTGAATAATTTCCATTTAGAAAAACCTTTCGCTTTTGTTCCTGTATGCCTTGATTTTTTACTAGCTCATGAGCACTCCAGCAGAAATCTTATTTGTTTCCTTAGCCTGGATGCACCATGTCAAGCACTTCTTAGGGAAGCAGCTGTGACTCATATTAGATCACACATTACTGGTTTTTGTTGTGTTTGGAATGGTAAATGTTCACCCAATAGCTACTGGCATGGTGTTTTCTTCACCACTGCATCACATTTAAAGCAATGAGTAAAATCAATATATGTCAAACGCTTTTCACTAAATGCATTTAAGCTGAACTAAAAACAGACTTTAAAAGGACAATATTCAACCAAGCAACGTATTCATTTACACTCTTCTTTGGGGAAAAAAAAGAAAACCTAGCTAAATATTCTAATTTGCCCAACAAAATTTGTGACATTCCTTTTCTTTCTTCAGTTGCTTAAGTCACCGCCTGTTTGACATGGACATTTCCTATTAGTTATCCAGTGGTGGGGTCCTCTTGTGATTTGAAAGACCAACTGTAATGATGACACCAGCAGAAGTCAGGAACAGCCAGCACGGATAAGCTCTTTTGGGAAGCGTCCTCTCTTCCTCCTGTGTCACAGTTTGTATCAGTTTGTCATTTGCAGCCCTTGTCCTGTGGAATAGGTTAATTTTATAAAAACAGTTTATTACTAATAATGATTATGAACAAAACTGCAGTACTGAATTACTGGTTGCCTACACCCGGAAACATACTGACAAGGGATGCAGATGTACCCATTATGGAGTACGAAAGGGTTCTACAATGTATTTTTTTTTTTAATTCTGAAAGGACTGTAAAAAGGTTTATTGTAGGGGAGGAAATGGAATATAGTTTTGCTTGGAGATGGGCTTTTATAAATAATTACATTTATTTTACTAGTGAAGCAAGCACATGAACCTTACCCTGCCTTTTATTAGCTTCCCATAAAAATGTGCTGTAGTATTCACTGGGGAAGAAAGGGCCAACTCTTGGAGCCAGTGATAGTTTTCTTAGTTACAGGACCATGCTTACTATTGGGGCGAGAAAAGGGATGACCTCATCAGGATTTGGATGTCCACACATGAGGGGCTTACAAATAGGTATCTTGCAAAAAGTATATAGAGAATAAAATCTTGCATATTCTAATTCATTGAACTAGTTGGCTCAATCTTGTTTTGTAACAAACAAATCTGTTCTAATTACTACAAATCCCTTTCCAGCTTACAATTGCACCTTTTATTTCCCCAGACCAACCCATAAAGTCTTGTGTATCGCATAAATAACATTTACCTGCTCCATGTAATGTAATCAGGCCCACAGGCATAACACAACACTTGGCTTTCAGTTTGGGCTTAAGCTGAAGTCCATCAGTACAGTTTCTTACATCTTGGGGTTAATTAGCGCCTGAATCCAACACTTGTATTATGGATCAATTTATGCAACTGTATTTAGTTCAAAGATATAAATGGTTAAATCAAAGATGAACTCTCGACAAAAATTTTATAGTCAACCAGTAGTCTTTTGGTCCACTATTAAACATCATTTTATCAGGTGTCTCTAGCTGTTAGCTATGTAGACTGTGCCACCACCAGAAACTAGGTAATAAAAATAACCAGATGACAAGCCTAAGACAAAGATACTACTTGGAGATGTCTAGAAACAGCTCAATTGTCACATGAATCTTCCTGAGGCTTTCAAGTTGCTTCCTGTGGTATTTCAGTTCAGGATTCAGCAGGGTCTTTCATGAAAACATGTCTGGACTGTACAAAATTAGAACTGACTAGTGCCACAAAAATGCCATACCAAGCACAAGGAACATCAAAAGAAAAAAATGAATTAGGTGTACCACATTACATGATGTAGTATGGTCACTTCATACCTTCCAAAAGCTAAAGGAACACAAGTTTGCACAGCAACACATGAAGAATATATTAAATACAGAAATATTTAATTTAGGATAGTTATGTACTCTAGAAGTGCTTCTTTTTATTGATATTCTGAAGTTCTGTTATAATACAATTTTAGGTTTGCTAAAAGTATTACACAGATCTACATCCATGGCGAATGCAACTCCAAAGTACTTTTAGCATTCTTATAATTATTATCCTATAATTTATATACCACCAACTTAGGACAATTGTCTTTACAATTATAGTAATCATCCCTTTAAACGATAACTCAACTGCCCTTTTTACTGATCGTACTGGCAGAATTATAATATTTTTGTGTTTAATATTAATATTTTCAGAAGTCTTCAGGCTGGTCACATGACACTGCAGGATTCTCTTTTGCTCAGCCTGGAGCTCTGTACAGATAGATAGAATAACACTGACATAATGTCATCAGCCTTTCTTTTTAAACAAGCACACTGTGAATGGAGGATGTGTTGGGGAAGAACATTCATGCCCTGCACTTAAATTATGTGCCCTGTCTTCTGGACCGTACAGTGCTGGGTATTACTTAACTGAAAGGCTGAGGAAAGAAATGTTTTGTGGAAACCAGGAACTAGGCTCCCCCCCCAGCCTCAGTCTAAAAATTCAATAAACATCAAATGAGCTTCTGTCCCTGTTGTAAATGCAATGTTGAAATTCACAATTTGACTGGACACAATAAAAAAAGAATGGACTACATTATAAAGCATTGGGTTTAATAGGCAAAGCAACATGTCTTTCCATGTTTGCATCACTTGCAAATAGCACACAAATTCCATGTGCACACTGAAATATGGCGAAGTGAAGGATGGATAGTATAAAATCTGACCACTGATTTCCAAATGATTACACATGCTGAACTTCAATGTAAAACTACATTAGTATTTGGTGGCCTGCATGTCTATAGTAGCAGTCAATCTTCTGTGTAAAATGTTGGTGCTATTTAAATTAAAGAAAACACATAAGAAATATAGAGAGCTTGGTGTTGGCATTAAAGCTCCATACTGTGTTTTTCTGTATTTAGTGACTGCTGGGAGAGAAAGTTTGGCAACATCAGATGATAATTTACAGCAATGATCAAAGCAAGCAATTATGCTCATGCTGCTAAGCAAAGCACAATTTAGAAAGATTTATTTTTGTACATATTCACTACAATTTACAAATAATAATCCTCCACGTCAAGGTACATTGTAATTCACAAGATAGACACAATTTTAAGGTTGTCCCCTACTGTGGCCTTACAGCATGGAATTTTAATCCACTACTCTTATCCTACTGCTTAGCAATGTTCTAAATTTTTAGCCCACTGCCAACAAAACATTACTGCTTCTGCTTTATAGAACTGTTAGATAACTTTTAGCTAGCATTTTAGCTGGTCGTACACACAAAAAATGTTATGTAAAACAGGACTATACCTCAACCTTAACTTTGTGGGCTGACAGAGACAACACAGGAGAAAAATATTGCCTCATACATTACAATCGTCAACAGCTTGTATGATGATTCCTAAAGCTTTAGCAATGTTGTAAATAGATGGAATGTTTGATGGTGGTCAAAAAAACACAACAGGCAGCAACTGATGACTGGGAAAAAAGAGCACAATCATTTGGTTAGGGAGTCTGCAAACTGGCTGGTTAGGGGTTAGTTCAGATAGCCAGTGATTGCTTCCTTACACGCATGATCCACAGGGGAAGTACTGAACAGATCAATACTGCCTACTGTGCTGAAACCCTGAAACAACACTGCTACAAGGTAGTTAGGCAAGAAAGGCCAAAAATCTTCCCTCAAAATGCAGATAGTGTTTTATGTATTGTTTTTACCATTACATGATATTCAAATTTGCATATCTACCTTGTTAAAATTAAAAGCTGGAAATACAGAACAATCTAATGTGCTGACGATCTTGCAGTCAGCATTTATTTATGAACACTTGTAATTACTAGTATCCTCAGATGAAAACCCCTGCCCCAATCTCACTTGTTCTGCATGTTTCCTATGACTCACAGAAGCATTAAGTGGGACCCCAGACAGCACAAAATAGCATACATTGATAATACATAGAGAGGTTTTCATGCTTGTGGGAATGCAGCTGCTCAGGGATGGATGTGCTGGAGCAAAAATATTCAGCATTAAATGTCACCAGTCCTAAAAAGCGGCTAATCAATAAATGTAGCTTCTGATTGCACACATCTAATTTATTAGATCATAAAATCATACCGAACAAGCCTAAAAATGGCTAAAATAAAAAAAAACATCAGCCTGACGCAGTACAAAACTATTTTTAAGAAGTATCCGCAGTGTACAGTATACCGTCAGTCAAGTCAAAAATAATCTTTATAGTTGTAGCAGACAAAGATCAAAGTTTTTACTTTACATAAAGGGGGAGAAATTCTTTTTTTTTTTTTTTTTTTTTTTTTTTAAACGGCAACACCCTTTTTAAAAAAAAAGAGTAAAGCACCTTCCCCTTCTGTCTTCTTTCTCACCTTCGCTGAGGTGATCAAGACTGAATGGGAGCGCAGAACCTCCCGGGATATCTATGTCACGCATCCCACGGGATTTTCCTACACTGAGGGGAAAGAAATGCTGATCTCACGCATGCACAGTGGGATCAGCACTCTTTTTTCCCCTTTACAGCGGGTTCTGTCACCTGTGCAGTGCAAGATCGGGTGACGTAGACAGAAGAAGGAAGAAGAAGGTCAAAGATGGTGGCACCTCATTGAGGAAAGCTCCGGAGTGATCAAGGAATCTGCAGAATAATTAAAAAGTTAATGATAGATTCAGAGCTGAGCAATCTGTACCTGTGCTAGGCATAACACATAGCAATTTAAAATTACTTTTTATGAATAAAAAGATTAAAAGATCTTATTCTATGAAAGTTTGTTTTTTTCTTCTAGGAAACCTTTTGGATGAATGCTTTGGTGTGGTTTTTAGAAAACAATAGGAACACATACATAGGAGGCAAGGAGGCTATGCTTTTAGAAGGGGTCTATTTGACTCAGAATTACACTGTGGGAACACATCGGTGATGGGAGCATAATGGTATATCATCAACTTTTTAGAAGAATTGTTTAGATATACATTATTTAAGTTTAAGACTTTAGGAGTATCTTAAAACATGTGTGTTCCCAGCAGGTGATAAAGCACATATTTTGCTGAATAAGAAGGTTTTTAAATGACCCAGGTGAGTCTTTAGAATGTTTATCCCATAACAGACCCAGAGTTCTTACTGTTGCTATAACTCATAATCATGCTGACAAAAGAAGCAAATACATTACAATAGGCAATTCTACACATTGTAAAAATATTCATGCTTATAATTTATTCCCCTGTTATGCCTTATCAACAAAGAAGAGACTACAAAAAGCCTCAATTTACCAAGATGGATCAGTTTAACTCCCTCATTTTATCTCTAATCATTTCCTCCTATTATATATATATATATAATAACAATTACCGAACATAGATATTACTTTGTTGTGTTATCGTTATCTTTCTGCATGAAATAAACAGCTCTGGGAGCATGATTTTCTCTGGATCTAACAAAGTATTATTTTATCAGAATCTCAAAAAGTGTTATTTTCCTAAATAGAGAGGCTTTGAAATGTGTTAAGTAATCACCAGCCTAAAGATAATGTTACTGACCCCCTGTGCAAGAGACAGGACGGGGTAAGGAGGCTGCACAACTATAAATGCCATTTTGGACCTGCAATTAACTGCAGGCTCAATCACCATCGCAATTCAACCTACTGGATGCAGTTGGTACTATTTTGTGCATGCAATTACAGCGGCAGTAAATAGTGGTGCGGTTCCTGACAGCGACAAATCGCTTTTGGTTGCCTGGTGCTATTTCTTGGGGAAAGAACTGCATGGCAATCCCAAAAGCACCTGCTTGCAGAAACATTGAGGTATGCTGCTCCTGAACGGACAGAAGCAATTTGCTAGGTGCCTGGACATAGCTAACCATGCAGTTTTCAATCTCAAATCCGAAAGAGGCTTTAAAATTACCTTAGCTTTGGCTATCAAACAAATGGTAGCAAGGTTTTAGAGGCTGCTGTAGGATTTGTAGAGTGTTTTTTATAGTGTATTTCAGGGCAAAATAAAAAAAAAGTGAATGTATTACACAGATTTTTCTATGATTTATCCCTTTACAAACTGCAAGTAAATAAAAATTTGACTGATCATATTCAAAGTTCCTATGTTCTATTGTTGACTGACAATATGAAGTATTTTACTGGCTTTAGTGGTATCAGTCCTGCCCAGATGTCTTTTTCTAAACTACTCAGACCAACCCTTTCATCCTAGTCATCACAACATAGAGACTAATCAGTCTGTTACTTCCAGATAACAACTCTGGACTCATACTTTCCTTTGAGATAACACAGGAAGTTTTCACAAGACAGCTCTGAATTTTGAACATGAATAACATAGTTTGACTTACTGAACAGATATGCCAACTTGCTTTTCAAGACCATAGGGGAAAGTTGAGATAGTGGAGGCTGATTCCTGATGGGCACTTTAAGGTGTGCCTAGCGGTGGAATTTTCTTTTACAAGAAATAATAATGACAGTATTATAAAAGGACTAATAAAGATAAAAAATAATGACAAAACAGACGTAATAGCTGACCTTTATCAGCCTAATTATATAATCAAGGCAGTTCATTAGTTTATCTGTCTCGTGGCTTAATTATAGAGCAAATTTTCTTCTAAGACTACATAATTTAATGAAGCTGAAGAGTGTACCTGCCATAAGAGAATTATGTAGGATACTGTTGATGATCTGTCTTAAAAATGCTTTCTTAGAATCAGTAAAAAATTAAGAAATATGCATTTTGTCTGACATTTATTTGCTGTGTATATTTAATCCACATTGGTGATTGAGGACCATGAAGGCCAGGCAATTAGCATTTTTAAAAAGAAAAGGCCCTCTCTCAAAACAATTTGGATGCCGTTACACTTTAATTAGTCACTTGCGGACTTTATATGGTTATGAAAACATTCTGAAGGACTTCACTAAGCCCAGGTCACTGAAAAACATCCCTCATAGGGACCTGTTGTAGGATTGGCCACATGTCACAAGTGTAAAGCTGCGTACACACGTGCAATAATTATCGTTGGAAACGAACGACTAACGATCGTTCAATAACCGTTATAAAAAAAAGTGCACAATGACACTTTGAACAAGGATTGTCGCTGGAAACGACGGTTCGTCCCGGCGGATCTAATTGTTCGCAGTGATCAGTGATCGTAGATGGTTCTGCAGTACACTTTCTCTTTTACATGTCACTTCCTGCATCGTTCAAACGATCGTATCGTTACAGCATGTACATAATTGTGCACAATGTGATCGTTCAAAAAAATCGTGCATAATCGTTAGTCCTTCGTTTTCTAACGATAATTATTGCACGTTTGGACCTAGCTTAAGCAAATTAGTGCGACTGATATACTTTGTTTAAAAAAAAAAAA
>NC_092860.1:88853019-88913623 GCF_032062135.1 Pyxicephalus adspersus
TGCCCTAAGTTTATACCTGAGTCAATAAAGTTTTACTGTTTTAGGTAAAAGTGAGCACTTTGGTGTATAGTGAAATCCGATTTGAATTGACTTATACCCTGGGAGTCAATATTGTATTTGCAAAGACTGTTGTATCTAACCATACTTGTGGGCTTTAGAAAAAAATTGTTTCTTGGTCATAGCTGTGGCCTTCTAAAACTATACTGATGCTCATTCTATACCTAGCCATGAAAATATAAGTATTATTGATCTACTTTCTACCTCTTCACTGCAAAATGTTGTGCAGTGAAGAGGTCTGGCATGATTTCTGTATAATGGCTGATTTTAAGTCCAAGTCCAACTCTAGTTGGCTTTAATGATTTGACATGATATTCTTTGTAAATCTAGAAAAATGTGTGTTAATTTCAGAGCAGCTGCAATCAGCCCACTCGACACAAAGATTCCAACTGATGAGTGGGATGGTGTAGTGTATGTACACACCACTTTATAAAAAGGATCCATTGTTCGTTATTCTTTACTATCACTTTCATCATATGCTAGAAATGTTCTTTTCAGATCATGTGAATAATACACCACAGTCTTATCCCTCCCTATTCTATCCAATTTACAGTTCAAACTGATAACATAAAGCCTTTATTTATTCACCCCAGATTAAGCTTTGACTGTGGCTTTTTAAGTATAGACAGACACAGTACAAAATAAATTATGATTATGCCATCAATAAAATACACCAATAAAGTACATCTATGATCATCTATATTTGGTCTTATTTTATTTGGACAGTTTTTTTGCATAAATAATTACTTAAAATATTATCATATGGACATGGTCAAAGGGAAAAAAAATGCCACCAGAACTTGTGCTATACCCTCTGCTCTTGAATCAAATGATCTACTGCCTAGACAGGGCTGCTGTAGGAGAAGTGGGGAATGAATAGAAAGTTCACTTTGTCTACCAAGTCAATTTGGACAAAGCTTTACTGTAAAGACAGTGGAGACAGGAAGAGGACCAACACTATTATACAAAAGAGACATATGAGATCCATGTGTCCTTGATTGTAAAGAACATTATAACCACAAAAAATTTCAAATAGGAAAATATATAGGAAAATCATTATTTAACAGGGTACAAGTTTTGATATCTTTAACAAATATTCAACATCACCATCAAGTACAGCATATTTTTGTTTATTGAATAGATAATACATTTGTTATATATTCTAGAGAAGTAGCAATATTAGACCCTTGGTTATCATTGGGTTAATTCACAGGTGTATCCCCGAATCCTTTTGGAAAACTCCACCCTGTTGTTACAGATGTGTTGATCTCATAGGGGAGACCTCGGTGCAGCTGACTTTTCAGCAACAATCGCTGGAGATGTTTTAGTTATAAAGAGCCAAAAACAACAGCATGACTCATACATAACCAGTCAAAGGTTCATAAACTCGGAACAGTTCAATGCTTTGTTTATTTAAGGTTATCATCATTGTGCACATTTTATTCAGATCTGCACATCTAGCAGAGGTGTGTTAAGGCGGTCATACTGATCATAGGCCAAAAAAGGGACTGCTCTCTATAGGCAACATTTGGGCCATTCCCTCTCTTTTCACAGATTATTTTCTTTGATATCAAACAGCCAGAATAGAAGATGTTTGTTTAATAGTCTCATCAGAGTATTTATCTGGTTATGCGGTGAAAGGCTCAAAGCACAGCTTATACCCAAATCGAGTGGGGGATCTAAATTAGGAGCCCTCTCTGCTTTTAATTTTGCCAACAGTACACTGTATAATATGGTTGGTGACAAAAAGGGTGGAAACTTTTCAAGCAGACAAATAGTCCTAGCAAATTCCAACCAAATTGATTTTTCCTTCCTTCTTTAAAAAATGACTTCCAGGAGAATCAGAAGTAAACCATAACCATATGAATTTTTGTTTCTTTGTTATTTTAAACAGAACTGATTTTTTTCACGTTTTTTTCCGGACTATAGTTCTAAAAAACAAATAAAATACTTTGCAGATATAACTACAGCTCTTTTACACTGTACTCTACATTGTACAGAATGTGCAGTACTTATTAACTGGATCTAATCTGTGCCAGTGAGATCTGCAGCAAATCCGTTCTTTAGGGATTATTTTTGTACTCACATCTAACTGTGCCAATATATCCTACAAATCAGCTTCTGCCTTGAAAATGCAGTTTTTATTCCTTCACAAACACATCTGCTAATAATCACAGAGAAAACTCCAACTTTACAACATTTCCCATGCATGCGTGCAAGATAATGACCCTAAACATTATCATAAACAGATTCATGGGTGTTTCAATATACATTCCCTGAATGGCATGTAATAAATAGCTCATCCATAGCAAACCTTCTTTTCATTTCTGCAAGTTTCCAAAATATGTCTCCACCCAATATTTTCCACCCAGCCCTCTCTAAGCTCAGTGTTTTTTTTTTAGTTTGTCCTTTCATTCTGAATTAATTCCCACAAAAAAGGGATTTTAGTGTAATGTAATCTTGATTTAACAGTTGTACTCTCTCACTTGTAATCAAATCAGCAACACTTATTTAGGCCAGCAAGAAACAGAAAAAGGTAGGTCCACCTCAAATTGATTGGTGATTTTATACTTTATGATAGAGAATAAATTATCATTTTTATGACCAAAACCATCAGATTGATACATCTCTACGAGACTCCATTTGCACTACTGATTACAATATGGAGGAAAGTGGTGCACAACTTAGTAAATAAAAAGGACCCATTAAAAATGCAAAATAATACTTATTAGGATGATAATAATAAGATTTGAAAATTAAAGGGTTTTATTTTACACAAACAGCAGCACCTTTGATACCGGACATGTTACAGTTTAAGGAGGCGCCCCCCCCCCTTAGATTCTATTATGTAATGCATAGAGGTAAAATTGTGCATATATGGCATAATACCTGACTCAAGCTTTTTTTTATTATTTTCTTTGAAATGGACCCACTAGATATGTAAAATACAGTACCAGTTTTCCTTCTTAGTTTGCTGTTTTTATTGTATACTTTTTCATACACTTTTCTATCGCATTGTGTTTTTGGGAACATGACAGCCACCCCATCCCCATGCAGCCCTGAAGAAACAGATAATTTAGAATAGTGATCCATTTCTTGTCTTCAGCTAGCAATTCATCTCTATTGCATTAAGTTGTTGCTGTACAGGTTATCACATCAAAGCTGGATCAGTTCTCCTTCCTGTGAATGCACATGATGGAGCAACAGGATGTGTCAAAGATGCCATAGGTAACACCAAAGAGCTTCTCAAAGCTTAGTCAAATCTTGAGATTGCACTTTGCCCCTGTGATGGGTTAGTAAACCCAGCAGGAATTTTATCCAACATGCAAAATAAAAAGATTTTTTGCAGAATAGAGCTTGAATGCAGCTTTACACTTTCTTCTGTGTTGCTGCAGGGAATTGAAAACCATTGCCTATAGGACAGTAAAAGGCAAAAACTCTGACTTATTTACAGTCTTTGAAAATTAAAGATTTATTACATGACAAAGAATAGTCACAGTACAATGAATTTTCTAAACAGAAAACACGGCAATAGCGATCTTCTTTCAGTCACTGCCGTCTTTTCCGAAAATTTACGATGAAACTAATTAAAAAAGGGAGATGGAGAAAGGGTCACTGCTGTTAGTCATTCACTAGCACAAATGTTCCTGTGGGCAAATCTAGCTACTAAGCTTTATAAACAACAAACAAACAAAGCTAGAAAACAGATTTACCTTTTAATACAAGAATCTTACAAGCTGTTATATCTCTTTTGAGCAGTGGAAGGAAAAAAACACGTGTTATGGTAAAAAAGCAGTGCTTGGTGCATGTTCTTGTATGAGAGGGTGCCTGGGCAATTCTATGCCTACAGCCTCAAAGCTGTAAGCACAGGATGAGATTCAAGACCTCAGGAAATTTGTTAATGTCACTACTGTGCTATGCCGTGTTTTCCAAGCTGGAGGCTCTTGACTTGAGGAAGCAAAGCCCTGCTTCTTTCCTCTTTCGAGGGGTAGAAGAGAAAAGGGCAGGTTGATCAGTTAGCTGAGTAGACAGGAAGATTATGGTGAGACCCTGGGCATTAGGGAGGATGTGATAAATTTGTGTTCACAACAAAATTTTGCTGTCCTTGGTGGCCAATTCCAATAACTGACTGAAAGCAGAGAGGCAGAATCTCAAGCTGTGCTGTTCCTACTTGTAGAAACTAGGACATGCTGATGCTGAAAGAGTGCATCCATTTTATTAACATTAGAGAACTAAAACCCTGAAATGACTAGAGAAGCCGAGGCACAAGTCAAAAAGCATACTGTTCTAATTTAAAATTAATGACACAGTTTTCTTTGTCCTGTTCCTAGCAATAAAAATATATGAATAAAACATTTACAGCTTTGAGACCATTGCTTAGAAAAAGGAAGTAATACAAGAGTTGAAACAGCTAATGTTCACAGACATTATATACAAATCTAGCATTGTCTTTACTTTCTACATAACAAATAACCACTTTGATTCTTGATTTCAGACTTGCTTCACAAAGGTTGTTCCCTCTTCTCAAGATTTCCATACACTAGGCAAATATAAAACCTAGGCTCTGAGTTTTAAAGTTCAGAGCTGATATAACCACACTGATAACTGTGAAAATTATCACCGGAGGCACACCTTGAGTGAAACTGTTTTGGGAAACTGTAAAAAATCCATGAGATTAGTTTCACTTTAAGTGTGAGAAGATTTCTCTGTCATTTTAAAAAATATTTTACAATCTTCATAATCATAAAATGTGTGCAAAGATCAGGGGAGCATGAGCTAGGATACAAAGTCATAGCAGGCTGGTAGGTCAGAATCAATAAACAAACAAGGAGATGCTTCTAAACTCATAGGTAGAAAACTACTAACCTGTAGCAATCCCAAAACCAAAAAAAGGGTTGGGGGTAACACAGCTTTAGATGGGAACATTTAACTATCTCATGGCTGAACTTTTACCTGTACAGATATAAAAAAAAATGAACTGGGCATTAGTTCTAGATGGCACTTTAAAATAAACATATTTTTCTATTAAATATTTTTTCTATTAAATGATCTCCTTCTTTTGTACAGGTACTTTTTCAGTGGTGTCAAACACCTCAGGAAAACACTGACCTGAAAGACAATTTCTAACTCCATCAGATTTCTATATCTAAGATGATATGAGTGGCTGACAGATGCTGGTAAGGTGCAAGGAAGAAAGTAGAATAAATGATTGACAGCTGTAATCCTTTGGCCATCTGAATTGCACGGGGCAGTACATTGGAGACCACAGGACAAACCACATATGGCTACATGGGCACATGTAGGCCAGATAGTTTCTTTTAGATTTTGTTTAAAACATATGTGGCTGCAAATTGTGTGCTTTAGGAATGGCAAGGGTTGTTTCAAACACAATGGTACATAAACAATCAGACCCCTCGACACCTTACTCTTTGTCACTTGGCATCTATGGTATAGTATCATTACTGATCTTCATACAGACTGCAAAGTGTAGCAGTAACAAGCAATGACAGAAATGTCAACACCTATTCAATTTTTTTGAGGTCATATCACTCCATGTATGCTCAAAAGAAAACACAAGTGTTTGACATCTTTTCTGTCCTTCATATAATCGGAGTCTGTCCCCTTAGCCTTTAATGCAGCACTGAAGACATCTGGATTTATCTAACACAATATACTCAAAATAGTAAAAACAGCTGTACAGCTTAATGCTGTCATTGCCTATTCTCTATAGAAAAGCATGCAAGCTACCATTTATGTTTTTGCTTAGGCTAACAAAACTGTCATACTGTAATCAGTGCACAGGTCTTTGTTCTATTCTGTTCTTTCCAAAAAAATATTTCTAAAGACTGCCTGTATTCTTATATTAACCACATATGGGGAACAGTTATTGTATTGTGGAGTTCACCTAACTAAAGCATCAAGGAAGCATAAATCTGTAGAATTTATGTGCCGTATAATGGTAAGAAAATATGCTAGTAGTATGCAGAATCTGCTGAACAGGCATATTCCTAATGTGAATATCAGAATGGCAAAAGTCTGCTTCCTTTTTTTCTTTTTTTTTTTTAAAGGTGAGCTAAGTAACATTAGGCAATTGCCATGGTACATGTACATGAAAAACAATAAATAAAACCCTTTGATTTGTTTTTAGAAATCTAAAGCATGAACTAATGTCAACTACTGTATGTTGGTACATGTTTCATTATTGGGAATATACCCGTTAATTTACAACTAAACTGATCATAAAACATAATTTAAAAGAAAAAACATTTCTTATAATGTGCACTTTCTGGAATAACAGACACAGGCTCTATAGGCCTGAATTGTTAAAGCTCTCCAAGGCTGGAGAGGATACACTTTCCACAGTGAAGATGGGTTATCCAGCAAACCTGGAATGGATCAGCAATAGAAAAGGAAAAGGAATAGCAAGTGACTTTTATGAAATCCATTCCAGGTTTGCTGGATAATCCAGCTTCACCGTGGAAAGTGTATCCTCTTCTTCCTAGGAGAGCTTTAATAAATCAGGCATTATAGGTGCATAACCTCCTTCATAACTCCTTAGCATAGCTGGTATTTGATGGTCAGCAAAGACAAAGATTGCTTCCCATTGTTTACTAGTAAATTAAGCTACTATCTGCTTATAAATAGTCAATCTTTTCCCCACGATTAACATAATAATACAATTTTTTAAATTAAACTTTTACCTTGACAATAGGTGCATTATTTTAGACTCAGTAAAAACATCAATGGGTCATTGTGATTCTCCATGCAATGCAGGCAGATCCAAGTTTGTGAAAGGAGCCATTAGGGGTTGTACATAGTTCTGTGAAAATATCATGACTCCGTACTCCTCTTAAGGGCCCTAAGCCCTGATGAAAGTAGTGTAGCAGTAGCAAGACGCTATGGGAAAAATTAAATTATGTGATGGGTTGTCAGTTTGGTTGGAGTGGGAATTACTGGGCTGGATACATTTGCATTAGGACTGCCCGGGGTACATGTGATGCTCATGCCCTCATAAATGAAAAAATGATAATCAGTGAATGAATGTGGCAGGAGAGGAACAAACGTTTGGGGAAGACATGATGATGCTGGATGTTCTATAGTTCTACATGCAGGTACCTCTATCTTACCTGCTCAAACTTTAAATAACACTGTAAGGAATTTCAGTACAGGACAAAAATCTGTTCAACTGTGCAAGATGGAGTTCAGCTTTACATATAATTGTTTTGTATAAAAAAATATGTCAATGTCTCTCAACCAGAGTTCTTCCAGAAGTTACCAGGGGGTCTTCGAGCGATGAGCAATTTGTGTTTCTCAGATGAGTTTAACTCACTCCAATGATCTTTTTGCCTATCTGCAAGGATGGCATTCTTGCACTGGCCAGCAATGTAAGAGACATTCTTCCTACTGACCAATACACAGGGTCACTGAAGATCTGAAAGATGTTCCAAGGGTTCTCACATATTTAAAAGCTTAAAAAAGGCTGATTTGGGTAATCATGTTTTTTTTTTTTATTGCAGCAGACAATCTATGTAAAGAGGAAAACGTCATATTTATGTGGAACTATTTTTAGGCTAGTTAGACTCCAATCTGATAGATACACATTTGAATTACATATTTTAGTACTAATTTACCTGCTAAATGTTTTTTTCCTCTGCAGGCATTCTTGTACATTGACCACTTCCACCAGATAGCATACCCAGGTCAGGGACCACTGCTGGGCCTAAGAATCTGGAGGAGTGCCCAAACGGCTGTTTGAACTGTAAGCACACTGATGAGGTCATCCCTCCGCTCGCTCCTCCTGTCAGTGGGTTCATTGCTAGCACATGTTCTAGTTTCCATTTAATTATATGTTTAATATTTTTTATTCAATACATAATAATACCCATTGATGTTGCAGATCTGCTTTAGTTCAGCTTTATTATCTAGCTATGATCTGGCTCATACATACTTGGGCTTGTAGGTATAAAGAAATGGGTACTGCTGGCCAAACTGCACCTTACAAGTTCAGTTGTTGAACAGAAGTCTCAATACATATGCTGCTTGTAATGTACATAAAGTTCATATATCCTTGTCAGGGTGAAACCACCTCTTCTCAATGTTCTGCATACCTATCACTGCTATGCTGGATCCTCAATGTGCATTCTATGTCACATATCTTCTTCCAGCACGTCACAATGCCCATTCATTGCTATAGAAAGTATTTGCACTGCTGAGACAAGTCATACCACTAAACAGATGAAAGTTACTATATACACCTGAATGTGTAGCAATGATTAATCACCCCCTTCTAATACAAATCATGCGCTCCATTGGTATCAGTGACACTGCTCTCTCTTGGTTTGCTTCCTATCTGTCTGACCGCTCCTTTCAAGTTTCTTTCAATGGTAACTCCTCCTCACCCACTCTCCTAATAATAATAATAATAATAATAATTGGTTACCATAAATAAATCATTATTTAAATCATTATAAATCATATAAATCATTGCTCTCAGCATTATAAATGTAGTAATTTTAGCTTTAGCTCACAGTTGAAATCAGCCATTAGTCTTTTTTTCAGCTATAACCACTTGTCAACTGTCATTGTGTTGGCACAACATTTTTTTTGCTACTAACATGCTTGAAAAAGACATAGTGGTGACATCACTAAAAGATTAAAATGATGGGTAATTTTAGCAAAATGAGATCAGAGTCCGCAGTCAGAGAAAGGAGAAAAGCATTTCTATGTTCTTTGTTTTAGGACAAATGCAGAGAATGAACATGGAATTTTATGTCAGTTTATGCCATTGTTTCCCCAACCAGGGTTCGATGAAACCCTAGAGTTCTTCCAGGGATTGCTAGGGGTTCATTAAACAATGAGCAATGTGTACCTGTGTAATGATCTGTTTGTCTATCTGTAAGGGTGATATTCTTCCCAATGATCATGTATCATGTTAGAGACATACTTCCTAGTGACTACCACACTAATGTAATGTGCACGGTGGCTCAGGGGTTAGCCTTAGATGTAAATGTAACAGAATTAAATCCTTTCATTAGATATAACCATATGTGCCCATGTTCAGTTAATAAAAAGGAAAAAAAACTTTTGATTTTAGATAGATTGGTCAGGTGTTTTAAGTTTCATCAGGTTCTTAAAGCTGTTGATTGTGAAATTGACGCTTACTTTCTGTTCTACAAACACAACAGGGGACAAATGGAAATAAACTTAACCAGTACAAATCACACCTTTGACAGCTGTCACAAGAACATGCTCTATTGGAAGTTCCCCTTATTGTTGTTCCAGTGACAACTGAAAAAAATTGATTTCATCTTATTACTTTCCTGAATTCATTTACTAGTAATGTAATCAGCGGAGTAAATACATGATTGAGAAAACAATTTTAATAAGTGAGCCTCGATGTGCTTCTTGTGCAAACACGATACCAGGAAAACACAGGGTATGGAAATAATAAAGTACAACATAACCACTAATTGCTGAAGAAACATTTTATGTGGCTGATCTGACCTTCAGAGCCAGCGATTGCAATAGTCAGGCATGGCTTGGCTGTGTAATAAGCTGCAATCATCAAACCCTTGATCAAAATGCTTTTTTAAGCACCTAAAAACTATATAGTGAATAAACTTCAGAAAACCGCAACTTCTTTCAAACCATTTCAGCCACATGTGGATCTGGTCTCGCCTGAGCTGCTACCGCCCAAGGAGCCGTGAAGTCTGCAGCCAAGATGAATGTGCTATATTTTACCATGTAAAAAGTAGAGAGAAGAAAAGGTTGCAGTCAGAATAAACTGTATACAGAAAACTATATTATGATTAAGGGGAACTTTATCAACTCATTTTTGAAGAAGAGGTGTTTACGTTATACCTAAAACAAATTGACAAACAAATCAATAATTTGAATGGAGTCATTTGGCTCCCCACCCACCTCTGTGCCGGTGCCCTGGAAGTGATCAGTCCCAGAGGCAATGAATGCCAGGATAAATAGTGAAGAAGAATCTACAGAAGGGAATTACACAGCGGGGAGCTTCCCAAATATCACCCAAAGGAAACACTTCTTGCTGTGTACATTAGCAACCATAAAAACCAGATGGTAATGTATACAGCTGAGATCATTTCTATCTGTTGATAGGGGTGGGAACGCTCTCCACTGTGCTATTCCCTGCTGCAAGGCGTGTTGTATACTAGAAGAAGAGGATGCCAGGACTTGAGATAGTGGTATGGGATCAAAGAGGAGGTAGGAAGCCTACTTTCTGCCGAGACTGCATGGAAGAACAAGTGTGTGTTTTCTCATACATTTAAACTCTTAACTTTTTTAATACCACTTTAAACTGCATATAGTGTGTTACTAAATGTTTACTTATTGAACGCTGGGTTTAAACACAAAAAATGTAGATTTATCACATTCATATAATAACATTCACTTCATGGAGCTGATTGTATCTGTAAAATATCCCTTAAAACAGAACTTTGAGGAATATTGGGGCCCCCAGAAACGTTTAATATTGTACATGACTGCTCTTCTTCAGCAATGCAAAAGATGTCCCTTTATCCCTAAAGGTTTCATCTTCATGTGGTCTTTTTCTAGGTTCAGCGTACACAGTTAAAAGTCTATGATGAGGACTAAGAAGAGAATTTGGGGAGAGTTGTGTAATTGGTCTACTAACAAGAGGAAAACATGTTCACAAACTGTACCATGTAACTTTTTTGCAGCAATCTTTTATTATTAAATCCAGTAACCAATATTACAATTACCACCTTTTTGCAAAAATAAAACATCTGCCATATGAAATATAATATTGTATCATTCTGTATGGTTTTATTAATACATTATCATTGCGTTTATATATCAATTTGTTCATCTTCTATATCTAAAAGTCTAAAAAGTCTCACATTAGGATTGCATTTTAAAAATGTTTATGATTTGGAATGTGGCATTAGTAATGAGATTAGATAAGGTACCATAAAGAATCTATTTGTTCCTCCAGGTAACTTCTATGCAGCAGCAGAGGTGCTATTCTGTATATGAGGATATAAACATAGAGACTATCTTGCAGGCTTCAGGATTTACATAACTAATGATCTTGGAGCAGGCCCTAGATAAATATGGAGATATTGTCAGCTATAATGTGATTATAGTAGTAATTACCAGGTATGACTGGCACACTTTCATGGCCCGCATTAATGAATAAATGAATAGGCAGAGATTCCCTTCAGTAAATGCAATTTTAAAAATGATCAATAGATACAAATTTTCAGGCATCTCACATAGAGACAATTCTGTTTCCTTTCTGCTTCACAGCCAGTACAACTGTGCAACACAAAAGGTACGGCTAGGGTTTACCGCCCAAACTGAAGTTCAATCCTGACACCCCCACTGCATGTAAAAACAAAGAACTTATCTATGACATCCTGTGTGCAATGGTAGAAGAATGATAGCCGATCACCACATAAAAATAAACAATTAAAGGGCTCCATAGAATAGGAAAAAATAATATAACAATCTGGTATATCCAAAACGTTGCTCTTGGCCTATTACGTCAACTCAAGTAATTACCTAAAGAAAGCTCACACAATACGACTAATCACACTGGAAGAAAACTATTTGTGGTTGGTTACATTAAAAAAAAGCATGTGAAGATTTAGGTACTGTTGCTTTCTCGAGGGTTATAAACATCTCTTTTAAAATTTCAATCTTATGTTCATAATGTCAAAAGGCAAATGTCCCCCTGCAGGCACCCTTCCATCTTATAAGCCTCCTATCAGTCTTTTATTATGATTGATACCCAAATGTGATTAATAGAGAGGCTTTGTACTGGTCAGCACCAAATTTGACTTTTACATTAAAAAAAAAAATACATTCTAAAACTAGTTCACACATCAAGGCCTGTGCAGCTCTAAGGGGCACCCCCATAGCAGGCTACCTCATGAAGCACATACCCTAAAACTAGGTTCTCACTATGAGGTTGCAGTGTGATTACCACTTCCCTATGCCATGGAACTGCTGCCTTCATAGAGAATGAATGTGGGAGGTAGTGATTGGTATCAGTACCACACTGCTGCCAGCTGCAAAATGTGCAGACACAAATTCTGTAACATACCACACTGTGCCACGCGTGACTGAGTGGGATCTGACGGGATAAATCCATTCTGAAGCAGATCTGAACCTGCCATTATGTGTTATTTTACAGGTCATAATATTATTGTCTACCATTCTACAATCAGCTCTAATGAAAATGACAGAGCAAACATTATATTCCACACAATTAAATATGGTCTGCACCAAATACATTTATTAGAGATACCACTTTACAGGAGATGGTGACTACATAGCTAATCTCTAGCACACTATATTACTGGATACTCCAGCTTTCATTGACCACATTATATACAACTGATTTTTAAAGAATGAGCTGCTGTATTATCTACCGTAACCTCCAATTACAGAGCAAGGAAACCAGTAGAATGAAGCAGGCCAACATTACATGGAAACATGTAACCTTGAATCTATGGAATAAATATTATTTGCCAGTCAATTTTCTACTGTAGTTATGGCACAGTGACAAAGCATAATAATTTGAAGAGGGAACATAAATATATTCTCATGGTAAGGTATAGCAGAATGATATTGTATGACTTACAACAAGAATAGGGTACAAAAGCCACCCAGGCATGAAGAAATCCATTTGAACAGAAGCAGTATCCTAATGGCTGGATTCACCCCCTTGTGTGTAGATGTTTTTCCCTGCAGCATTTTCTGGTGAAAGTAATGGAAACATATCAAAATGCATGCCAACACACATTATAGTGACTTACATTTTGATGTATTTATGCTGACATTGATGGAGAAGGCACCAGGATAAGAGGTGTGAATCTAATCTACTAAGAGAATATGAAGGCTGTCATTGCTGACTTGTCCTGACAATTCCAAGCAGCCTGGCTGTCATTAAACATTCAGATAAAGCCAGGTAACTAGTCTTCTTAGAGGTGGCAATGACAGCCTCCATAATTTATATTCCTTGTTAGGAGAGACTGCAAGAACCTAAGATGTGCAGTGTTGAGGAAAGAAGGGAAAGGGGAACATGATGATGAAAGGTGTAAAGAAGGTTTAGGATGGCAATATTATAATATAAAAATAAGATCAAATACAGGCTTATGACCTCACACTAGTAAAAGTTTAAAACTGAGGAAGAAACTTTTTAAAGTATAATTTTATTATAAGATTAGTTGGTGCTATGAACAGACTTCCAGCAGAGGCAGTGATTTAGTCAACAGTATGCTTGGAACCAAAACAGATCTACACTAAAACAAGAAGGTTACAAAAAAATCACCATGACTCTTCTACATCAGAGAAGGGTTAGAACATCTGTCAGATTTTACTACTGCTTGTGACCCAATGTAGGGGATTTTACTTACTTCTTGCTCCAGAGACATGGGAGGAAGAAGGTCTCCCCAAAAAAAGGTAAATCCCTACCTTGGATAGTTGTCACTGCCAACACAGCAGCCCTTGGGAGATTCTCACCTGGAGTTCTGCTAACAACCACAGCTTTTAGATATTCTGTCACTGCCCTAGTAATAGGAGATGAGGAATTTCCACAAAGACACAAAAACACAAAATACAACAGAGTTTCTAACTTTCCTCCACAATATCCAAGACAAAAAGAGAAAATGTTGCTGGCTGTTCTTAAAAAACATTTACTTCACAGATCTCTTGTGTTCTTGGTTTAAAAATAACCACAGAATTGTAAGCTCCAGCCAGTATGAAAATAACCCAGAAATCTTTAAAAAAGACAGACAATCTAAGCATCAGAAAGATCCATGTTGTGATTCTTCAAATGACAGAGAAATCAAAAAGCAGATCATAAATAAACTACATACACATCTTGCTATTTAATCAAAGCATATAATGTAAAATCAGGTTAACTTTAGTGATCACTATAAAGAACTTTTTATAGGGTAAATAGGCTGTTTACCAAAAATTGTGGTTTGGACGACTGCCACCGGCTTTTTTCCCCCATACATCCTCACACAACATTTAGGACGATTCTTCCTTATACTGGAATATTGGAAGCACCTCTCAATTAATCTATAAGATCTTCTTTGGAATATCCTTCCCTATTTTTGATAGTATTCTTTACACTGCTTACAAGATCCAACACATATCCTGAAGATATATAAAAAAAACAAAACCGCAGCCAGTGTACACATTTAAATCATAGATACCTCCATCTACTAGAACGGGATTAATTCATAATTATTACATCATTAAGCTAGACTTATTTTCCGCCATAAAGATCTGCTATCTTTCCACTTAAACATAAATAACACTATTTTTTATTCACCCCCATTGATAAAAGCAGCAATCATCTGAAAAGAATATTAATAAATTACTGTACATTTTTAAGGATAATTTGTATTTACATGTGCCCATATTTAAGTCATTGCCATTTATTTGATCTCCGGAAAGCATCCAATAATGGAGAAGAACTAAGGAATTAGGAATGAGATTAGTGGTGTTTTGTTTTTGTTTTTTTGCTCACCGCTTTAGAAAGCAGAAAACCTTGGAAATGATGGAGATCAGAGTTCTTTTTTTTCCCTGAACAAACCATTGGCTACTTTTGCAGCTGGTCATTCACTAAAAATGAAGAGCAGTTACTCCATTCAGAAGAAAGGAGCTATTACAATATTATGGTACCACTATTCTGCTTTGTTTGAAGCCTGATCCCCAAGGAACAAAATCTGTTGCTGCTTTTAAAAATAAAAACGGTAATTGGATCTCTAAACATTTTCTGTTTTTTTTGACAAATAAATAGCAGCGACATGGATATAAGCAGCAGAGGTTAAATACCTAGTCAACTCTTGCTGAGCTCCTCCTGTGCTCTGGAACTTCCTATTGGTCCAGAGGTCATCACATTGCATTAAAGGATCCATAGTTTAGGGCTCAGGAATGAAGGATTTGCTTGTAAATACAGATAATACGGTAAATAAAGATGCCTGGTTCTCTGAACTAACTTATCATTCTGACATTGACAATACCTTCTAATAATGATTTTATTTTGTTAATAATATGCTCTGTTTAAATTGTCCTGCCATCTGTTCCTGACAACTTAACCCAAAGATCTAACATAATCATACACTAAATAAAGAGTTTATTTTTACACATATTGCTCCTTAGAACATGCCACAGTCCAAAAAATGACTTGGCAAAGAAAAGGTTTATCCCATAGCATCCAATCAGGTATCAGTTTTCAGTCTTCCTTGCACCAGGGGTTAGTTCAGTATGAGTTCTGATTGGTTTGCAATAACGCACAATTATCTTTACTTCAGCTTCTATAAATCAGACCTGGCATGCCATGAAAACAGTGTCATTTCTTTGCTTTCTGTTTTCTAGCTGGCTGCACATATAACATTTGCATTTTTTATCTGCACAACAGCTCATGAATAAATGCAGTGTTTTATAAATAAATAATAAAAATGTCATCAAGCACTGTCCTAGTTTTCTGATTGCTCTCTTCCACAAGATGCTGGGAACAATTAGAGAGGAAGAATTTGTGGGAAATGATCAGCAAGTGACAGGTTGTGCAGAATCAGATACAACAAGGCCATTGTGACCACAGCACAGGTCAGTGAACATAGGACTCACTTTTCCAAAGTGGTATTGCAGCCGTAATTGAAATGAATGCGCCTTGTACACCACTTTCAAACGAGATGATTAGGTGCTCCATTCGAGTGGCCATCAGGGTGTTTGAGACAAACACCACTGATTTCCACTGTGGCCCATCAGAGTGTTGAATACTATTTAGTGAATTGTACTAGAACTACCACTGTTAAACAGTAGAGCTCACCAGTTTGTTCTGTGATCCTTTAAGTGATGATCAGGTAATCTGATTGCTAACATTATGAATAGGACAATGTCAACAGCATGACAGCAGGTTTTATAAATGAGCCCCTAAATCTTGATGTAATTGTCACTTAATGCAAACCTGCACTGTGACCTCATACAGGTCCTCTTGCGGTGACATAGCCACATGCACTGTGTGCATGCAAATGAAGTTTGCTTTATTGTCCCTCCACCAAGCATCAATATGTACCTTTCCTTTGCTGTACCACAATTCAAGTAAACAAATTATCAAGTACTTCCAGGTATGGATGACAAAGGAATCAACTCACTTGTCATGACCGTGTGCTGTCACATGGAAGTAGGCAGAGAATCCTCAATCCTCCTATTGATAAATAAAGCGCCTCGGAGCTTAGATAGGACTTTATGTCCTCACTGAACAATTTATTGGCAAAAAAAGTCCATAAAATGGTCACATACATTACTGTAAAAAATCACTTTTGGATTTACCAATAACTACAAAAAGGGAGCTACCCAAAGTTCAAGTTATATCAGATCAGATAAACCCTTACAGTACATAGTGAATGGGAAATTTTAGGAAGATGTAATACATGTGTGTGATACAGATTTGAAGCACAAATATAGGTTTGTATGTGATAACAGTCAGTAAATTGCACCATTTTATACTGTACATAGGAATCAATCCAATCCATTTATTACTGTATGACACCTGAGCGCTATGTACACTTCAATCACCCTGGCAAGGTGAATTCTTATTTGACAGCAGTTCTAGAGTTCTTTATGTTGGTGGTCATACATTGTAAGAAATCATTTCACCAAACAGTTGCCTCTATAATATGTTAATCCTCCCCATTATTACAAAGCATGTGTTATAGTATAATGTAACAATCTGCCAACTTTGTGCATCCTGTGCCACAAGTAGTTGTCAAACCAAGTCACGTCATGAGGGAAAATCCATTTCATCTCATCCTTTAACTAGTATTCACCTCTCACTGATCTGGAATTAACCTAATGCACTTTTGCAGACACTTTAATTATAATTCTTATCTTCCAAATGTCATTAAGATTCAGTAATAGTACATAAGTAAAGGTTTGCTCACCTAAACCCATACATACTTGGTAATGAAATCAGAACAATTCAATCTTACAGTATTGGAACAAAGGTAAAGGTATGGTCAGTTCTATTCTCATGAATACATAGTAATAAAATTGAACAGAACAATTCCAATACAATCTACCAGTAATGGGCCATAGGTAAAGGTATTCTCACTTCTACTCACATAGATAAATAATAATGAACGGATCGGAACAATTTAAATTTATTCTACCAAGAATTATACATACGATAAGTAATGATATGCTCACCTCTACATTTATATATAAATACTACTGAACATATCAGAAAAATTCCTATTCTATCTACCAGTATTGGTCCATATGTAAAGATTTGCTTACCTGTACCCAGGCAAACATAGTAATGAAATCAGAACAATTTGATATTGCAGTAACGATCCATAGGTAAAGAATTAATCAGTTCTATAATAAAAACATAATGAAAAAATCCAAACATCTCCAATTCAATCTTGCAGTAATGGTCCACATGTAAAGGTCTGCTCATCTCTACTCATATAGATACATAAAAATTAAGTGATCTGAACAATTTATATTTAATCTAGCAATAATAGTCTATAGATGGTAATGGAGATGATCACTTCTACCCTTATTGATACATAGTTATAAACTGATTGGAACAATTACAAATCAATCTACCAGTAATAGTCCATATGTATGGATATGCTCCCCTTTACCTATACAGACATAGTAATGAAAAGATCAGATGGATTCAATCTGCCAACAATGGAACAAATATAAAAGTATGCTTACCTCTACCCCTAAACAGACATAGTAATGAAATCATCTTAACAATTGAAGTTTACTCTGCCAATAACAGTCCATAGGTAAAGGTCTGCTCTCCTCTACCCATACAGACATGGTGATGAACAGATGTGATCAATTCAATCTGCCAGTAATGGTCCTTAGGTAAAGTATGATCAATTCTGCTTTTAAAGAAACAAAGTAAAGAGCTGATGACACAATTTTAATTCTGTCTACCAGTAATGGTCCACAGATCGGGGTAATCTACAAACATAGATACATAGTAATGAAGTGGTCTGGTCAATGTAAATTGAATTGAGCGGCAATGATCTGTAAGGTAAATGTCTGATCACCTCTATAGTAATGACCTGATCACAACATTTCCAATCAACTTAGTCTCTGACCTCCCGTTTGCCACCAATGCTGGGTATACAGAATATTGGCCTGATATCATGGCACATGGGTTGCTGCTCATCAGATATGTTTTCTCACCATTCACATGTCCTCTAAATACCGGGAATCGAATAATCTTCCCTGTAATCTCCATAATCTGCCAATTTGGAATCCCCAGGATGTGTTCCCTGGCATTGTGTAATGTATGTGATATCAGATCTGTATACAAAGCTCTCTACACAACTCCTATGTGTCCCAATACATGTTCTCTCTGCTGTCATAGGGAAGCTGCTGACACACATGTATCATCATTATTATCATTATTATCTTCGGTATTGCTATTATCATTGTTATTATCGTTGTTATTGTGCAGGCACTCACCCAGAAGATGACATTGAAGGCAAATATAAAATACTTGATGCAGCAGCTGACCTCAGGCCCCTTGTAGTGTTTGCCGGACATGGTGCGGGTACATGAAGGCAGCTCCCCGAGCTGTGTGCGGGGGAGCTCGGGGCTCAGAGCCCGGGAAGGAGCCAGGTGTAGGCAGTGGTGCCAGGCCTGTAGCCCAGGAACAGCCAATCACCGTGTGTGTGCGAGGCTGCAATGGCCAAACAATATGCCGCCTGCTCGGTGCTGAGGAGCGGCCGGTGTATGGGGCTCGGTGTATGGGGCTCCGGGCTCGGTGTTCCGGGCGGGCTGCTGTGGTGATTTGGCTCCTGTATGACAGCTGGTCCCGGGCGGGAGATGGAGAGGAGCCGGCTTTCCTCAGCACACACTCCGTGCAGTCAGTGCTGTCACTGAGCTCACTCCACCCCTGCCCGGCCCTCCTCCTCCTTCCCCTCACTTCCCGAGGATTTACTGGCTGCACTCACCTACACAACCCGGCCAGGTCATCCTGTGGCCATGTCACCGCAAGAGGACCTGTATGAGGGCAGTATGGCGGCCTCTGCAATCACCTGTCAACACTCACAGAGACAAGGTGTTATCATTGCTATGAATGTCTATTTCAGCAATGTTAGAATATCTCAGTCTAATGTCCATAAGTGTTTTTAGGAGATGAAAGGAACCTCATACAAACTCCATGCAGATTAGTGTCCTGCCTGGGATTAGAACCTGGGATCTAAAGTGTTCCAATCTGATATTACTATAGCCACCAAGCTACTACGCCACCTATTGGTCAGTCCAGGTATTAGGGAGAGCACCCCAGGAAAAGCTGCCTAAGCACCTTGTTTAGGCTATACAGATGTTTTTAAAAACGCATGTAAACGTTCCTACTGCGTTTATATGCATTTTTATGCACTTTTGTTAGCCTTTTAACCACCTGAGCGTTACACTGATGTCTAGATTTCTGTACCAAAAGCGTCACAGGTTTTTATGAATTGTTTTTTAAATTGTAGACCTGTAACTTACAGAAATATGTTCGAACAGGGTTCTAGTAAAAATAATGAATATAAAAAATGTTTGAAACACACAATCATGTAAAAAAAAAATTACTTTTAATAAAATTAAAGGAAAAACACAAAAATCAGCCTAAACATGACATGTAAACAAATCAAAAATACTGAAAATACTGAAAAAGCAATAACTCTGTAAACTTCCCATCTTGTTCCCATCCAGGGAATAAGTGGCAATTTTTAAAACTTTGACTGTGTATTTATTGGGGTTTGTTTTGAATTATTTTGTATTTGATTGGATACGCAAGTTTGTATCCAATCCAATACAAAATAAGAATTTGAATTTCCAAGTTATTTACTTTTATTTTATTTTTTTTTATTTTTTTGTATTGGATTGGATAGAGCGTTTGAATTTACCAGTTATGTACTTTGTATTCATTTTATATTATTTTGTATTGGATTGGATACGCAAGTTTGTATCCAATCAAATACAAAATATAAATTTGAATTTCCAAGTTATTTACTTTTATTTTTTTTTATTATTTTGTATTGGATTGGATACAGGAGTTTGTATTCAATCCAATACAAAATGACAGTTTGAATTTACCAGGTATATACTTTGTAATTATTTGAAATTATTTTGTATTGGATTGGATACAGGAGTTTGTATTCAATCCAATACAAAATGAATGAATGAGTTTGAATTTGAATTTCCCGCACACGCGCCGACGTCATCACGCACGCACAAGAAGCCGGTCAGCTTTTTTTTTCTCCGCTGACCGGCTTCTTGTGTTAGAAGCACCCGACGCTGGACGGAGAGCGACGTGGGACGATCAGCGGGACCTTGGCCGGCAGAACGCGGGATGCTGGCCGGCGGAACACGGACCCTACGCTGGAATACGGACCCGACGCTGGATGAGCACAGGTAAGTGGGATTTAAAGGTAAGTCGAAAAAATACGGGCTTATCCCAAATAGCATTTTTTTTTAAGACGAAAAATTACGGGGTTAGCGGTTAGGGGGTTAAAGGTTACCTCTAAAACGCTGGAAAACGTCTATGCCGCGTTTTTAAAATGTTTTTACATTTCAAGTGCTTATAAATGTGGGAAAACGCAGAAAAATGAAGCAGCATTTTCCAGCGTTACCTCCTGTTTTAATTTTTTAAGCGTTGCAAGCAGCGTTAAAGATAACCCTCATAAACGTGCCTCAAGGGAATTTTAAACATAAAATAAATTTGAAAATTTTAAATTATAATTATAAATTTTAAACATTGGTTTTCAAAACCCTCAGGTTAAACGCTGGGGAAAATGTTCATGTAAACTAAGCCTTATATATGATTTTTAATGTTTTTTTTCACTCCAACATTTTTATGGAGCAGCGTTTTTTTGGGTTTTTGTTTGCTTTAAAAATGAATATGCTTTTCCTCCCTTTAGGTCTATGGGATTTCACAATGCTCTTAAAAGAAAGAGAGGTCAGCTGCAGGTGAAATGCATGAGTGATTATGAGAAATGTCCTAAACTAAAGTCATCAACATCCCAAAATGAATGGGGATGGAGTAAACACTCCAAATATTTGTATACAAGGTGTCCCAGACATCACTTTACACTTCCTTTTTTCTGTTTCATTCAAGGTATCATTCAGAGAGACTTGAGACCATCAGCATATGACAATTTAGGCTTTGCAGTCTTTGTAAGCGTATCAATCCCTTAACTCGTAACCACAGCTCGCCAATTGACTTTGGAGCAGCTTTGCAAAATTGACGCTTGACAAGAAGTTTTTCAGTCCCTGACTGCAGTTTAGCTTAAGTTTGAAAAGCTTTATGGCCGTCACACTGCTCCAACGTGTAACACAATTTACACTATCCATAGCAAGTTTCCCGAAACAGGATCTGTTCTTGACAAACCACACAGTGAAAGGCCTTCTACTACCATCACCGCTGAAAACACTGAACTCCTGGGGCAGCATCAGCAAAAGCTTGATAAAGCTTTACCCATTGTTCAAAAACTTCAAGCACAAGATTATGATGCTAGGGTGGAAATGTGTGAATCATTCCTACACCATTACCAAAACGACCTTCAGTGCTTGGAAAACTTATGGTTTAGCAACGGGTCTATCTTTCATTCTTTCATCTCTCTGGTCGGATTTGGGGGAATTCTCGAACATGAACGAGACTCTTCGAAGCTGGCGGTTTGGTGTTCAATGTCTGGCACAGGGCTGACTGGACCATTTTTCTTCTGCTATGCATCACAACCACCTGCATGTAACACAACCACCGTTACAGGGGAAAATTACCTGGAGATGCTGAAGGAGTTTACAGTGCCATAACTCCAGGCCAGGAGTGACCTTGCTAATGTATTTTTTCAATAAGACTGAGCCCCTCTCCACTTTGCCAGGTTAGTCAGAGATTTCCTGAACATCAAGTTTCCTGACCGATGGATTGGTCAAAGGGGTTCCTTGGAATAGGCTCTGTGCTTTCCTCACCTTACACCTTGTGACTTTTTGTGGGGCTATATCAAAAGCAAGGTGTATTCCAGTAAGCCCTGTAACCTGTCACATCTTGAGGAAAGAATCCACACAGCCTGCAGCGAGGTTGGGGAAGAGATGCTGCAAAACATTGGAGAGGCTTGTGGCTGAAAGTTGTCGAAAATAGAGGCGCACATGTGGAGGTATACAACTAGTTTTCAAGGCGTTTGAACATGATGTCAAGCCTAGCAAGTAAAACTGCAATGACTCCTTTGTTGATGTCTTTAAAATCTCATTACTTTGTCCGAATAGTGCACATAGCAGTTTAAAGGTTGTGGCTGATCTGCTTTGCATTGTGTTGTGCTGCATTTATTTAGATGCATTGTGCACAGTGCTTCCCACAGTGGTAGGATACCTAAAAGAAAGTTTTCCTTCTGACAACCATCAAACCAATGGAATCACCCCTTGCTGTGTACATTCCAACCAATGAACCCTGGTGACCAGGATGAGAATCTTATGGAGGAAGATGGTATGGTCTGTACCAGTTAGCAATGAATGGCATTTTTACAGGTGGAGATTCTCTCTCAATGTTTTATCTTTGAATTTCCATAAAGTTCTTTTTAAAAGTAAAAATAAACAGGTTTATAATCACCTGTCCCCCATTTCATCTCAGATGCCATAATCTTCTTCCTTCTCTTCCTCATTTCTATCTACAGCCATATTAATTAGTCATCCGGTATGTCCGTGCAGGAGTTTATTCAGTCCCAGCAACCACAGGGGAAGCCAGGATATGTTTGGTGTGCGAATCTCAGCAATCTTGACAGATGGAGACAGCGATCAGACAGCTAAGAATGCCTACTGCAAGAAGAACAAAGCCCTCCTTGAGCACAAATTTTTTAAACTGGAACTTTGGTTTGTGGGTCAGAATATATACCAAGTGAAAGAGGCTGATACCTATCTTAGTGGGAACCTCCACTGAATTCGATAAAGGATCTATCTTCCATATTTCCTAGCTCTTGAAGTTTATAGGTAGTTTAACCAAAAACTAAATATTAGTTCTGATCTTCTTACAAATTGTTTTTGGACAGTGATACCCTTTTTTTGCCTGTTTTTTTGTTATTGAAGATGCCAGCTTTCAGGACCCATTAGGTTGCTTCCTTCTGCATTATACAATGATTCACACTTTCACTTATATTTCTGCCACAAAACATCATTTACCCTGATTTCCCTCCTTATTATGTAAGGGTGTGTACAATGAAGACCCAATAAAGGAAAAAGGGGGTCTATTTAGAAAGTGTTGAAATAAATATTGTCATCCAAGTCCATGTGTTTTCAATTGTAATGATTGATTTCTCCAGAATTTAATTGAACATCAGATTCACTACTTTATATATAGAAACCTTTTTATTACCATTACAAATATTTATTTGCATGTTGAATATAACTTTTTTATAAGCTATTATTTTCTCATGATTAAAAAAAAGTTTGTTTGTTTTTGACAGTTCTTTTTATTGTATTGTCCTGCTTAACTTTGTTTATCAAAATATTCCATTCAATAAAAATACAAGGAAGCTAAAAAGAAGTGCAGACTGAATTGTTCATATCATATGCCTGGCATCCAAAGGCAGCCATGACTAGGGGTTAGCCACAAAATTCTGCCAGGGTTAAATTTGTTTTGAAAAAAGGGAAAAGCCCTTTTGGGTAGAAGGGTGAGAGAGAGCCGTGGGAATGTGTTCCAAGTTAATCTATTTTTTAATTCTTTTAAAAAAGTATGTGGTTATTCTGTAACTAAAGGTAAAATATAAGGTCTGATTTATTAAAGCTCTCCAAGACCGGAGAGGATACACTTTCACCACTGAAGCTTGGTGATCCAGCAATCCTGGAATGGATCTATTCCAGGATTTAATACATTTGCTAACAAATAGTAAATGACTTTTAAGAAATCATCCCAGGTTTGCTCGATCACCCAGGTTCACTGATGAAAGTGTATTTACTTTCATAAATCAGGCCAATTGTTGGTAAAACATGTTTTAAAGCTGGTCACTGACTTTTCATGTTAACTGCATCCCCCCTGAACAAGCTATTGCTCTGCCTTCATACCTGGCCTGGGTTCTCCAGCAATTTTAAGTACAAGTGACACCAGCTTATTCACCTTTGGAGAACCCTGAATGAACAAATTTTATGTCAGCCACTTGCTTTTCCAAAACCTTAGCACAGACCCACCAGACAGACTTAGCAGCATGGCCCATTCTTTCATCTTCAGCTTTGCTTCTTCCACTAAAAAAGTGCACTCCCCTAGCTGTTTGCAGACCATGCTGAGGGTTATGAGGTGGAAATTTTGTCTGAACTTTTTGCTACCATATATAAAATATTATGTTAAGTCCTATCTCATACCATGCAGGGCTTCAAAATTACAGAAATATAGAGAATTTATAGATGATTTTATTATGTTTGTGCGCGTTTCCAATTCTTAAATCCTCTAAAAGAATTACTTATGAGATAAAACTCTCATTAGGAATAGTTTCCTACTGCATGTTCTAGAGCAGTGGTCGCCAACCTTTTCAGACCACTAAACTTACGGGCTCTGGACTGCGCATGTACGGAGAGCCGTGTGTCACTCAAAGGGGAAGACACTTCGAGCCTATCATAAGAAAGTTGGTGGGTTGTGTCCAGAGACACAACCCGCCCATCACCCTGAGCCTGTGGGAGACATGGTCTGGCGCACTGGCCAGAGCCGTGGACCACCAAAATTTTCCGCCAACCACCAGTAGGCGACCGCTGTTCTCGAGCACTTAATTTGTGATTAAACATTATGCACTCCCAATACCCCTCATGTTAATCTTTTTTACTATATTTAGACAACTTTATACCTTTTACAACCAACTCTGATGTGTTCAGCACTTCAAACCCTCTTCTAGACAAAACCTCTCGAGGAATAGATAAAGTTACTACTGCCTAATGCAATAAAAAGAATCACATAATTCTATACAATATTTCAGGCACATGGAGAGAGGCCAGTGGCTCCAAAAGAATTATCCATATTCTTGCCATGTTACAGACCTTAGTTGGTGCCAACCTCAACGATTCTTCCCATACCACAGGTATGTTATATATCATCTACTCTTATTCTGACATCGATATAGTTTTATCATTACCTCCTGGAATATCTAAATTACAAAATTTACTTTGGTAGCTTAATAATGCTTCTCTTCCACAAGCCAAATGTGGTCAGTGGGGCCACTAACCAAATATATGAATGCTTTGCTATGAATACCTCGCAAAACACCAAACCAGAAGTGGTCTGGCTGGCTTACAAAGCATTTATCAAGGGTATACTTATTCAAAGTGTTATTTATTGAAAATGGAAAAGAACAGAAGACCAAACCAATCTAAAATATAAATTGCACATTGGTAAAATTAGAACTAGCAAGCTAACAATTCCCATCCAATGGCCCCAAAATAAAATTATCTTCCAGTTGAACATTTTTTTTGTTTTATAAAAATAAAAGCATTATGTATAATAAAAGCCAACAACAAGCCTGATAAATATATGGCTTCTAAATTTAGGATACAAAAAATGAAATTACTGCCAACACTAGTGAAACATACAATACTACATTCTACTAATACCCTCAAAGGATGTACAACTTTTCGATTGGAATCACCAGTCTTACTCCATTATCCACAGCCTTCGAAAAAATTAAATAAAGATAGGTATATAATTCCTTTTTTCTAGAGATCCTTTTCCCCCTTGAATTGCTGCATATACATAAAATATATATGCATATATATATATATATATATATATATATATATATACCGGTATATATTGTGACATGGCAAAAGGGGTCAACTTGGAGGGAAAGTATATTTCTCCTCGTTTCCTCCCCTATGGGAGAGATTAACCAGACCTGACCTGATTAATCCAGACCTGGGATTTCCATGTCACTCAGAAGTCTTCTGATCCAGGCCAGAGTTTGGTTTTGTCTGGCAATTAACTACTGCACAGCTGTGAGCAACAGGTAGAAAGGGAAGGAGAGGAAGGAAGCTCTCTCTGACCTGGGGCACAGGGAAGCTGCCTGTGAGAGCCATTGGTGTACTACAGGTGAGTAAAGGTTGCTGGAACGTTTGTGTTGAGTTGGCTGCGTAAGCCACCAACTGATAGAGAGGAATCTGCCTGCTGTTTAGTTAGTGCCTGACTGGCTAGGATTTATTTTTGTTCTGTTTTATTTTATCTTATGCAATCTTTTAATAAAACTGACTGCAGGTCAGTTTCGACCTTATCTACTGTTTCCAGTGTGCTTCATACACCTCTCCTGCAGTCTGAGAAGACCTTTTACCCCATAAAAGGTGATCCCACAAGGGTGGTATACCACAATATATATATATATATATATATATATATAAACAGTAGTACCCAAACATAGCAAGGACTCACTTACCCCTAAATTCTACCATCTAATGTCATTGTAGATAAAGTTCCCAAGATACATTTACTGTTTTACTAATAGTCCAAGACCAACACTGAAAATTACAGCACAATAATTGTAATATATTGACCGGCTTAAGACCTTAATTATCAGCAGGGTTGTTGCAAACTGATGAAAAACTGTAAAATGGTGAATAAAAATCAGAGAAACTAAAACAAGAGCTCCTGAAGTGTTCCTTCTACTTTTTTATTGCACATAGACATAGAAATAGAGAGAAACATGAATGTATGTAGAGTATGTGTGTCTTGATTGTTTGTGCATTTGTGGGGAGGGGAGCTTTTGTTTTTATGTTTATTTAAAATAATTTTTATACATTTTACATTTTTGTCACACATTTTTACTTTTTTTTCACTATTAGGCTTAGTCTACATGGATGTTTCCCCAGCATTTAACCTGAGGCTTTAAAAGCCCATGTTTGAAATTCCCATGCATTCCAATGGGCTCATCTACACCAGGATGTTTCCTTCAGGCACGTTTATTAGTGTTATCTATAACTTCGCTTGCAACGTTTAAAAAATTAAAACACAGGGTAAAAGCTGGAAAATGCCCAAACAATGCAGTAAAACACATTGATTTGGGTGTATATAAGCACTTAAACCATAAACATGTTAAAAACCTGGCATAGACATTTTCCAGCATTTTAATGGCAGGCTTTAAAACACTAATAAAAGTGCGTTTTTAAAAAAGGCCGGGTAGACCCAGGCCAGGGGCATCCTGTGTAATATTACTGACAAATATATTTCATGGAAACATCAGCCCAGGGTCGATCCAGCAAACCTGGAATAGATTACTTCAAAGTCATTTAACACCATTTCTTCATCTTCAGAAAAATTTACACAGTACACAAGAAGAAATTGCTTTTACCTTCAGTGTATATTCTTAAACAGTCAGATTCCCAACCAATTGACATATAAATCACATCAGTGTTGGAAATGGGCTGTCTGTGGCCAATTTTACTTTCTAGCAGAAAAAAAATAAAGAATTAAATTCCCTATTTGTAAGAAGTCTGCTATTTCCAGCACGAAAGGAAAATTCGTCTTGAAATCTGCATTTCACAAGCAGAATCCATGCTTGGTACAAACAGCTCCAGCAAGATGCAGCTCATTTTTAGCTTACAATTTTATTCTTTAGAAAATCAGAGAATCCATTGTTTAATGAAAGAATCGCCCTCCCCCAGGAACTTCTACAAAATAAATAGTAACAGGAAAACGATGGAACTTATCAAGATTTAGTTTCCTAATAGAGAAGCTATCATTAAATGAACTGCATTGCTGTAAAACATGCTAAGCACTAGTTTTGATAGATTATTCCCATGATCATAAAATGCTTGCTTAGGTGTTTTTAGATGAGCCAGCAAATGGCTTTAGTAAGATAAATAACACTGAGTAATAAAGCGGCTGATTCAATTTATCACATAAATAAGCCAGACAAGAATAGATCTATAAATGTATACAAAGCTATGAGATTGGCACATACAGTCATGTGAACAATGTAGTACACCCCATGAAAGATGGAACATTTTGCAACCATTTATTCAAAAAAAATAAATGGATATAGAGATAATTATATCTATTTAGATATAGATATAATAATACTGTGGGAAAATAAGTAGACCCTCAGAATCACCCAAAAATAGCTACCTAAAAAGTATTCATTTGCATAATGCTTGCATTTCCTTAGATAAACTCCTCATTTTAAATACCTCAACAATATTTCAATGGGATTTAGGTCAGAACTTCAGATAGACCAGTTCATAGCCCTTGATTTCTGTGTTTTGAACCAATCGTTGGTAGATTTGCTATTGTGCTATTTCTAGCGTGCTTTGAATCATTAATGGAAACCCATTTCCAGTTCAATTTCTGAACATATGGCCCAAATTTCTCATCAAGTAAATGTTAATTGCAGACTTGATAACTGCAAGCTACCCAGGCCCTAAAGCAGTAAATAACCCCAAACCATAAAACGTTCACTATGATATGCCTGACAGTTGGTATGAGGTTATTCTCCTGGAATTCTGGTATTGGTTTGCACTAAACGTGTCCACTGGCACTGTGGCGAAATAACTTTATTTTTCATTCGTCAATGCCACATTGTTGCAGAAAGCCTCAACCTGGTACACCTCCTCTGTAAGTTCTATTGGTGAAAAGCTCTATCATTGGGGACGCATACATTTTGACAACTATTGCAAGGGTTCCAACAGTGTAATTTTGTGGTTCTTGGAGATAAAACACTGACTTGGATTTGTAGATTATCTTACCTACAATGAAATGATTGATACAATATTTTGGCCATCCTTACCAGACTCCTAGATATCTACAACTTTCTTTTTGAGACTTTTTTTTTATCAAGCTTTTTTGATCTTGTTATAAAGACATACCACAGATCAATAGCAAAGTGATCACCATACCCTAAACATCTGGGGTTAATATCAGACAGGTTCCACCTACATCCTCAAATGATTCTTCCAGGTACTTTACTTGAATTTTGTACCTAATAGTATACAACTCGCTAATCATGCTAATGTATATAATGTTTTTAGCAGGGTTTCACTAAGAGTGATTTCAGGACTGCAATAACTGCACTGCAATGTAGATTTTACAGAATTGTTTTATGTATGTGTGTGCAATCACCACTCCCTTTATCTGATGCAATCCGAAAGCTAATTAAAATTCCTAAATATGCCAGTATCATCCTCCACTTTACTTCTTTGTGGTTGGATCTGTTTCAAGTTTCTCTCATTTTTATTTCTTGTTTAGAACTGGAAAGATAGGTATCCATAAAATAAAATACTTAGAACTCAAAAACATAACCTGTGGTTCATTTACATAAATATGTACTTACCATACTTGCATTTACCTAATTACCATAACATTGACAGTAAAAGAAAATCAAGACAATATGATTACACTGTAAAAAAATCTTTTTTTAGGATAAAAAGAAATACTAGTTTTTGTCCCCAGAAGTAATCCATTGTCAATTATGACATACATATATTTAAATCCACTTGAATTATTACAAGTTCAAAACAATGATGTTAATCTGTTGTGCTTTTGCCACTACATAATATATCTCCTGTGATGTGGTAATGGTGCAGGGAATCCTTGTGCTGTTTCCAGACTTTCTGCAGGAAATCCCTAGTATTTCTGAAGCTAGGTGAACCTGACCCTTTTTTTTCCATATGTGCCCCGTTGCGGGGATTTCTTTTTCCTTTCTGTTCCTTAAAGAAAATCACATAATATAAAACGTGTGGAAACAAATCTTTCCAAAATGAGGGATTGCATCTATTAGACAGGGTTCACAAGGTTTCCCCTCTTCCCCTGTTCTGGTGACAACAAGTCTTGGTTTTCCAACACATTCAGTCCAAATTCAGTCATTCTATTCAGTGAGACTTAGGCAGCCTGACAGAGGGTCTAATACTTTTCTACTTTATGTAAAACATCCTTCAAACAAAAATCTGGCTAGTATTTTTTGCAGGAAAGGTTGCATTCTTAACGGGTGCAATACAACGAGGAACACTCAATGGAATGAGGAGGTGCTCTGCAGAGGGAGGAAAGAAACATAAAAAGAGCAGTATGGTAGACAGGAAACAACAAAGCTGTAAATTACACCTAGGTATGGAAGGCCATATAGGAAGCAGGAGTATGCAATGGCTTAAGTCAGGGGTGTCAAACTCTGGCCCATTGGCCCACAATGTCCTTTTTTTGGCCCCCAAAGGAATCCTAAATATGAACTGCAGCTGGCCCGCTGCTGCATTGGAATAGCACTGCTACTACAGTTCCCGGCATCCCTCACGTCTATAGACCAGCGGCCTCTCTGCCTATGCGTGCCCCCGCATTGTACTGTTTTATAAGACGCAAATAATGCTGGGAATTGTAGTAGCGGCATCATTTGCTTCTATAGACCAGCGACCTTTCTGCCTATGCGTGGCCCCACATTGGACTGTTTTATAAGACGCAAATAATGCTGGGAACTGTAGTAGCGGCATCACTTGTGTCTATAGACCAGCGGCCTCTCTACCTATGCGTGGTCCCGCATTGGACTGTTTTATTGACACAGGTAATTCTGGGAATAGTAGCTGCGGGATCACTCGCGTCTATAGACCAGCCGCCATTCTGCCTATGCGTGGTCCCACATTGGACTGTTTTAAAGACGCAAGTAATGCAGGGAATTGTAGTGGCGCTATTTCAATGAAGAGGGAGTTTCAGCAGTGGGCCACTCATAAAATTTAGCCCTGCATTAGCCCGATCTGGCATTTCCAGCATCCCCCCATAGCTACATGTGGGAGGTGCCAGGAGACTTTTGGAGTTACAGGAACTTTTTGGTGACCCATGGCCTTGTGTCATATAGTGGTGTCTCAGGTTGTGCGTAGCTTGCTGTTATCCTGATCCCATCATCTGTAAGTTTAAGCATCACACAAATGTATGTGTAGTTAAGTTTAGTGCAGGTGGATTTTATAAGCATATTCCGTGGTCAGTCAAGATGCACCCCCTCCTCTGTTGACATTTATTAGCGATCTGTCATCAGATTTTATATCTAATAAGAAAGAAAAATGTCCAATTTTTTTCAATAAATTTCAAGGTTGGCCCACGACTTTGTCTAAGTTTTTATTTTGGCCCTCTCTGTATTTGAGTTTGACACCCCTGGCTTAACCAAATAAAGACCAATTCTTATTAGTGTAATAAAACTCTGCCAGGTTCTCAGAGCTCTGAGGCATTCTGGAATGAAAATAAAAATGCACACAAGTATCTGGAACTACCTGGCGTATCATTCTTTATACAGGAAAAAGATTGTACAACGTGTACAGTAAGCTGTCTTTTAACATAATGTGCTGTAAACAGAAAGGACAAGTGGGGTAATAGTTGCCAAAACTGTAGTTTTTATTACTTTCTCATCCAAACACCTACCAGCTATCATCTGTATACTACATTCCAGAAATTCTATCACTTTAGTATTAGATAACATTTAACTATCAAAGTCTTAAACGAGTGTGCAGTAAATTGTTGCTTGAGATGATCATTATGATAATTTCGAGTGATATTAGAGGACAGGATTAAAAAACCCTGCCTCTTCTCTATAAACAAAGGGATTAGATTTTCCATAATTCTCTGAGAAAACTGGTTAGCACATACAGAAAATCCAAAAAAGCTATCAGCTCACAATATTCCTGACAGAATAAATACATTCTTTTTGCACTTCTATACAAATATAAAAAAATAGTTTTAATAAATATTTTACATATCAAAAAGGACCAAATAAGAGAAGTTTATTTTTAAGGTTTACACACCTCCAAGCAGAGAAGGGGAAGAAAACAGTCAATTGGGTATTATAATAGTTAAAAACAAACATTTTTTTTCTTAAAACCTATTTTTTATTCAGTCAATGTCTTGCACATATCTCAATATTCAGCAATTCCCATGCCCATCTGTACTTCAGATTTACCAGGGGACTTTACTTTTGGGTTTCCAATCTTTTTTGGTACTTCCATATCATAAAGTTATTCTGCTGCTTCATCAGGAATGCCTTGGACTAAAGGCTGGCTAATGGCCCCTTGGGCTTGAATAACAGAAATGCTTTCCATCGTAATAGCTACTTCTGACTTATCAAAGTTTGGCTAATAATTGTTATAACAAATAGTCCTATTTCTGTTTAGTACTTCACTTAACACAATGTCCCAAATATTGGTATTCTGCAGTACCAGGCCATCCAAGCAGAAGACACAGTACTATACAACCAATGCTCCGCAGTTGACACACCTCATCCAATATGGCTAATTTGTTGGAGCTGTGGAGGGACCTGTTTAGAGCTGGAGGTTATGTCACTTATAATTGAGATAATAAACCTGGTGCTCTCCCAGACTGTTGCTATGTACCATATTTACTATCACCTTCTCTGTAACAGCAAGACTAGCTGCTCAACAATCATATCGGGGACAATGACCGTTTACTACGCCACATCATTGAAGACTGTATTATCACATTTTCAACAGCATAAATCTGAGGCTCTTCATAGAACACCTGTATCTTCTGCTAAAACAGAACACTCACCAACAAACATCCTGGGAAACTAGTTTGGGCATTTCCGGCTGTCTGGAGGTTTCTAGAGGCATCTGTGATCTACTTGACATCATTGTAAGCACCCACAATGACAGCACTTTGCACACAGGTATAGCTCAGAAAACCTCACATTTACCTTTCCACTGAACAGGGTTCTGAACAGAGGAAAGTCTCTCTCCAAACACATAGCAGGCCCGCACAACTGAGGTTATTCCCAATTCCCTTCTGTTCCAATGCTATTTTCTCTACTCATTTTCAGCACTCTTGCCACCTTCAAAAAGTCTTATCACAATCTGCCTTCTTTATTTTCAACACTGAGGTTGTAGAGATTATGTCAGCTCCTGCAGGTTTACCTGTAACCATGATAAGGGCTGACTGAAGTAACTTCGTCCATGACTGCGTCTGCAGAGGACACTCTACCCTAGCAGCATTGGATCCTGTGATATTCCACAATGAAGTGCACGCCACAGTACCATACCCACTTTTACCACAAACCAAACAACACACTTCTCCATTAGCAGAAATACATTCGTATGAATGTCATATTAGTTGTGGCCTCTGCCCTTCAACTACTAGGCCAACTAAAACTTTATCACTGGAAAGGGCCATAAAAGCCTGACCCGTTTTCTTTAGACCGTATCTTTTACACCGCAACCTGCTTAAAGTTGTTCAGGAATCTTGATAAGTCATTAGCTGGCTACATCGTCTGCATAATCTGTTTTACTGAATCATTGTTGGGCAACAGCACTCCCCTCATGCTTTTGGACAATTATTGGCTCTTGAACAAAAGCATGGGATGCTGAAAGTTAAATCTTTAGTAACAAATCTAGAAGAACCTAGTTTAAAATTTCTCTTGATAGTTGTGTGCACCTTCGTTGTAGTTTTGTTTGTTTATTTTGTCCTCATAGAAAGTCTTGCTATATTCTGATCTAAACAAAGTGGGAATGATAATAAATTCTGCTGGTTTCTATTGTTCTCCAACCTTGTGGAATTTCACTAAAACAGTCATAATGTGTCAGGTATATACCTGCTACGCTATATTTAAAACTTTGTGAAGCATGTGAATATACTAAATAAAAAACTCAATATACATTGGCATAGAACCATCATTCCCAGCATTCAACTTAGCACCAGTCAAAGCCAGAAAGCTGGCCCATCATCAGCAAACGGTGTATCAGTCTAGGTCAGCAGTTCATGTTACACATATCAGCTTCAGTCAATGGAAGAAAACAGCTCCATCACCACCCAGCTCAGCACCACTCCAAACCAGGCAGTTGTCAGGACCGTTAACCAGAACATAAGCATTTACACCAGTTGAAGGCAGTTGAACTATCACCATTAAGCTCAGCACCAGGCCAGATAGTTTGCCCCTCAGAAGAAAACTTTAGCACCAGTTGCAGACAAACCATTGGCTTTTTACAGCCACATCAGTGCCAGTTAGCAGCTTCATCACTAATATGCTTGGCACCAGTCCAGGACAGACAGTTGTTTTATCACCAGCAAACCATTCTGGACAAAACAACTCAATGCAAGAAAGCAGCTCCATCACCAACCTGCTCAAAAACTTTTTAGACAGAGAGTTTTCCATCATCAGCAAGCTCACCACCAGCCAGCGCCAGATAGTTGGCAGATTATCCGCCAGGTCAGCACCGCTCAATGCCAGTCAGCAGTAAAAAAAAAAGTTATGAAAAGCCTCTTTACAAAGTTGTAAAAAGATGTTGTGCAGAAAAGGTCTATAATACTACATTGTAGTAAGACTTTAAAAACAACAATAATGGAGTTATCTATTCCTTAAACCATCATTAGGTTTAATTTCTTGCACAGCAGGATCCTGGAGATATAGAACCATTATCAGGAGCTAATTAGGAAAAGGTAGTGATCCTCTTGGGGTGGCAATTCAACAGTAATAGATAAATTAAATGCTTACCTGCTACTATGATGTCAACCCTTCCCTGCTGGACAAACTACAGAATTTACCTTGAGCAGCAAGTCAGTGACACCTGATTGGTTTTGCAGACAAGGGGCAGACAAAAAATAGGAGCAGCTGTGTCGTATTCTCTGCTTCCTAAACTATTCCGCTAAAGTTGATGGCAGTTACAAGATTACAAGTCGTAAGTGCAACAGTCTTTACATTCTGAAGCAGCACACCTACACTCATGTAAAAAAGTAAGTACACCTCATGGAATTATTTATTTTATTTGTTTCCTTCTTACTTGAACAAATTTTTTTTTTACATTATCTAAATATTGCAGATTTGTCATATGGAAAAAAATAAGCACACCCCCACTTCCAGATAGGATGTGCAGTGTACTGATGAATCAAGTATAAATTGTAAACTTCAACAATAGACACATTTGGCACGATTTAGAAGACGCATAGTGATGGAGATGTTATGTTTTGGAGTTGCTTTGCTGCTTTGGGGTCTGGCTAGCTTGCTGTCATTGAGTTAAATATGAATCCTGTATTACGGTATATTAAATATGCTTGATGGCAATGTAAGGCCATCTGTCCAAAAGCTGAAGTCCAAGCAGACATAGACCCTTTAACCAATGAACTGAAATACACAATGGTCGTTCTACAATGGAGTTTATGGACCAGCCCTTATTTGAATCCCTTTAAAATGTGGGGTTTCATGGAAAAAAAACCCACAGATATAGTAACTATAAGACAGGAATTTTGCATGAAGAACTTCTCAAAAACATTCACTGAATGAAATAACATTTGTATCTAAATACATTTTTGATAAATTGTGATAAATGTCCTCCAGCCAGGCAGCGTATCTATTGAACCTGCTACAGATTGGAATCATGGCTTGATCTAAAAACAACACTCATACCATCCCCCTAGTTACTCCACTTTCCTTTACTCCTAGTTTATTCACTCTCGACATACAGTGATGTGAAAAAATATACACATTTAGAAATTGACTTTTTCAATAGACAAATAATACATATTTATTCAAATAGCGCTTGCAGGTGAAGATGTACTTGAATAAAAACACAATGGGTGTGATTTATTAATGCTTTCCGATAATGGAGAACATACACTTTCATCAGTGAAGCTGGGTAATTCAGCAAACCTGGAATCTATTTCTTAAAAATCATTTGCTGTTTGTTAGCAAATGTTTTCAATCCTGGACCCAGATCTATTCCAGGTTTGCTGGATCACCCAGCTTCACTGATGAAAGTGTAACCTTTCGAGTCTTGGAGAACTATGAAATCAGGCCAAATGAATCAAAAGAACAAAAATATTAATAGATGTACTGTGGAATAAGTCACATCTTTGACCCCACAAGTAAGTATTGCTTCCTTTAGCAGAAAGTACTTCAGGTAGGCCTATTATATTTTAGAGTCGGTCTTGTGGGTAGGAAGTGATTGCTAAGAAGTCCTATGAAATAAGGAGCACTAAGATGCACCAAAAGAGATAATATTTATAAGGATAAATCCTTTATAAAAACGTTTAAATACACAAGGCTTTAACAAATAAACAATATCTTGAGATTTGAGATTTACATCTTTTTAGATTCTTTACAAGTAAATATTTTATTCGTAAGATTCTTAGCTAGGAACTAACCTTTAAAGAATGGTGAGCTCTTCTGGGCAGGGAATTCTCCTCCTTCTGTGGCACTGTATCTGTCTGTCCGTCATTTGCAACCCCTATTTATTGTACAGCACTGCATAACATGTTGGGGCTATATAAATACTGTTAATCAATATTATTATTATTATTATTATTATTATTATTATTATCAGGCATAATGCAGCACCTGATAGCATTGCCAGTAATTTCAGTGGTATGCGAGTGTAACCTAGGAATGCCCCTTTAGTGGCATGGAGCTTGAGATGGTTCAGTAGGTTAGTTTGTTAGATTTTAGGCATCATACTGGTATTTGTTCCTGCTGTTCAGCACAATTAAACCATCTGCAGCATCATTCTTGACAGTATAATGTTTCCACCTAGTGGTGAAAGATTACATAGGTTGTCTAAACTCTAAAGGAGGCATAAAAATACTTTCTCCTCCAGATAAGAAAAAATGATTTTGGAAAATCACCACTGATTCCCATAGGCTATAGCATTTTTTGCTTTCAAAGTGGAAAATGATGTTTGGCCATCTATAAAGTGGTGCTCAGGCCTAACAAGACATGTATATGTAGAAGGTAACGATAAATAGAAAATTGGTGATCAGGGTAAAAAATGGCAATCTTTATCGAAATTCCACATTTATAAATATGGCTGTTAGGAGAACATCTTGCCGATGACGTGCTGTGTGCCATTGCAATATAAAACACTGTTTGTTCTGTCCGGAGATGTCATTTGCAGCAGCCAGAAGAAGTAAGATAGCAGCAGCCTTTGCTTCCCTTTAGTTGTGAAGCCTGTTGTATTTATGGCATCCCCAGCATCCCTTGTTAGGCTGTGCACAGGTGCAGGGGATTCTAGAGGCTGATCAGACCCTGCACTGCTATTGGCCGCTTGCTTATTTGTGCTGGAGATATTCTGAGTATTTTTCTGTTACCGACCTTTGCCTGTGACCCCGACTCTGCTTGTACCCTTATCTTTGTACCTCGCTTGGTGGACTGATCTCCTGTGTTTGACTTCGGCTTGTTTCTGGATTCCCTGGTAATTCTGTAGTCTGTATCTGTTGGCGCCTAGTCGGCTGCCGGCCCATTCCCAGTCACCATCCCCAGTCACCATTCCTTGTGCAGTAAGTCCTGAGGGCAACCGAGTGCTGGGAGACGCAACTAGTCTCCTGAGGCTGAGCGGGGGCTGCTATAGGTGAAGACTTCGGCATTAGATTGGGGGACTGATGTCTGGAGAATACTGGTACTGACCAGGGCCTTACAAAGGCAAACTAAAAAAATAGGGTTGTACATACATAACACAATTTTTTTGGTGAACAACCTGTGAGTTGTTGAAGCACCTCTTAACTATCCTGGACCTGCTCTTCTTTTTTTTTATATTATTATTATTATTATTATTATTATTAAAAAACAGGATTTTTTTTAGCCCCAACATATTATGCAGCGCTGTACAATAAATAGGGGTTGCAAAAGACAGACAGTAACACAGGAGGAGAGGACCCTGCCCTGAAGAGTTTATAATCTAGTAGGTGTGGGAATTTCACACACAATAGGATGGGCGATATGTAATGGTGGGAAGTAGTGAGGTTTTTAAAAGACAGAAGAAGATGGGTAGGCAAGTTTGAAAAAATGGGTTTTGAGCGCTCTTTTAAATGAGCAGAAAGTAGGAGCAAGCCGAATAGGACCATTCCAGAGAGTTGGAGCAGCTCTAGAGAAGTCTTGTATCCGTGCATGTGATGAGGTTATGAGTGAGGAAATAATTAGTAGGTCATTGGAGGAGCGAAGAGAACGGCTGGGGGAATATTTTTTTACCAGGTCAGAAAGGTATATGGGACAATAACTGTGGAGGGATTTGAAGGCAAAGCACAGGAGCTTGAATTTGATTCTAAGGTGAAATGGAAGCCAATGAAGGGAACTGCAAGGAAATGCAGGACTGAGTGAGCTAGTTCTCATATCTATGCAGCACCAACCCAGTCTATTTGGTATTTTTTAAGTAGAACAACTATGTATATATAGTTGACAGATAAAGAATTTGTGAGCAAATTAATATACAAGAATGCACATATCAGCCAGGGTTTCTACAGAGGTTTCTAGGGGAGTATTGAGCAATGGGCAGTTTCTGACTCTAAGGTCAGTTTAACTGGCACCAACTGTTTTTTTTTGGTTAACTGTAAAGGTGACATTCTTCCTAATGGCCAGTAACATGAGAGGCATTCTTCCTTAAGTTTACCCTCAAATGTACTTTGACCTGTGGATATAGTAAATAAAACAGGGGTTCCCTAGGAGGAGTCCCTCTGTTAAAAAAAAAAAAAGTTGAGACAGCCTGATTTGAACGGTTATACAAATACAATGATGAAGGCTAGTTTCATATAGTACTGCAATTATTATTTTGAATATTTAAAATAATGAAATAAGCTTCTATTTTCCAGTTTCATCAGGTCAGCAATACAATATTTTTTTCTGGGTGCTTTAGGTATTTGCACTTTTATTCTTAGTCTTACTGAATAATATATAAGGTTGGTTAGAAATTGTGCCCCATATTGCTGTTAAGTAGAATTGCTGATGTGTGCTATTGTTTCTTGTTTCAGCCCCGGTGGGTAATTTGGTTTGTGCATACAAATACTGCATGGCCTTTTTTAGCTGTTATAGTCCCCTTGATACAACAGCTTGGGTTGAAACTAATAGTAAAAAAAAGTATCAAATAGTAGAATCAGTGAGATTTAAGTAATAAGGTTTTTATAAACAGGATATAATATTGTACTTCTTAATTATATCAATCTATAAATCAGCAAAAGAACTCAATAACTGTCTACGATAGATAGGTGCATAAGTAGAAATTATTGGACCCCATAGCAACAGTTTTAAGGGTCCCAGCAAAAAAAAACTGTATAACACTGTATTTAATATGGCAAGTGACAAAGGATTGAAGTGGACATGTCAGTGATAATGAGTTAAGTACAGGTCTGGGCTATAGAAAGAAAAAGGGTGCATACATTGTTTGAAAGTCCACTAATGAAGTAGTTTATACAGCATACAGAACACTAGTTGTACATCTTGACATATGAAACTAAACAATAGGAGAAATGTGAGATATGCAATAGGAAATTTAAAGCTTAGAATGAGCCATTGTGGAATACTTAACATTCAGCAGAGAATATGGAATGTTTGAAATAGTGAAAATACAGTACAATAAAAAAAAGTGTACTAATTTAGTCATTGGGTACTTTATGTGGGTCCCTTCACATTATCTCTGCAAAACCATGCACCTTTGTGCAATGTGCTGCCACTCATTCTAAAAAGCAACCCAATGCACTAATGGCAAGTGCACAAAAACTTATGGGAATGCACAACTGTGCTAAGTAGTGTGCTGCATTACAAAAAAGTACACTTTTGTTACATTATGTAGTCTGAGCACGATGTATGGTACTGTGTTATAATGTGGGATAACATGAATGTGCTAATCCAGAGCAATAGTAGCAATTGATTCTTATAGAGAAAAAATTGCAGTTGTTCCTCAGATTGAGACTTATCCATCGTTGTCCACCTCTCAGGAGAAAATTACTTCCATCAGCACATATCTGCAGATAATTTGTAAACTCATTAGCTTATCAACTGATTGAAGCTATTAACAATAGTTACCAAAAAGATAGCAAAGGAAAGCTTTCCACTACTTGCTTCCTCTACCACATCCTGCATTAACTATTATCGGTCAAACCCAGAAGCGAGTTGTTGAACTAAATGGCTACTCAACTGCTTCTAATCCCTGGAGTTGTAATCAGCTCCAAGTTTCGGGGCCCCATAGCAGCTGCATGGGTTACAAAGGCGGTAATTCTGCCATTGGTTATGGGAATTAAGAAAATTGGTAATGCAAGTAGATTAAAGAAGAAGCAAGTGCAGGGACATTCCTAACATATCTCTGTACATAAGGCTACTGCAGGATATGTATCAACACACATTGTTACCTTACCACATTAATTCACCTCCAAGTACCAAATGCTCTATTTAAAGCTCAGCATTGTTTTGTGGATTGTTGAGTTGTCTTTACCTGTTCTTCATAACCTGTGGCATGATCTGCATTCTTGCCTTTCTGATCATCACTTCACTCCTTGTACATGCATCTTCCTAATGGATCAGAGCAATTGTTTTTCATTTCCAGTATAGCCTACTATTTGGTAATAGCTTTGTCAATACCATAAGATAACATTGTACCTACATTAACAAAACAGGCTTTTTAGTTTTATTGTTTACATGTGATTTTATTTTTTTTGTGAGTTTTGACCAGTGTTAGTTTTACAAAATATTTACAAAAGTATACATTTTCTTATATAATTTCTCCTTTTGAAAAAAAATATTACAAAACATGGTAAAGTTATTAGCTAAAGGTATTTTTTTCAGTTTTGGATATTTTCTTGTTATTCAACACTAAAAAAGCAAAACAAATGAAAAAAAAAGAAAAATAATAGAAGAAGAGGAGTTATTTGGGCTAAATCTGTATTTTTTAAATTTACATGATTTATAAATGAATTAAATAGTAAATACAATTAGGCCATTTATTGTGATTACTCAATAACAGTATCTACAATTGTAATTTAAAACATTGAATTTTTGCAAGCATGTGCTCTCATATACAAATCAGTGTTGGAACAGGTCATAACCTTACACTATGTCTATAAAAACTCTTTTTTTGTAGCTGAGCTTTGTGGTGTCACAGAAACCTGAATATACTGTAGTGAAAACAATTAGTGACTAACAACTTGGCCTGGTAAACTGTTTTAAACTATCGCTTTCCAATACTGACTCAGGCATATCCTCTCTAATACACATCTGCCTGGTAATGTTCTGACTGTTATTGGTCCTAGGCCTGTACACAGTCTACCCTCCTGTCCACTGATTCTGCTTGTACTTCATTCACCTGCTCCACTTATTCTGCTTTTTCCTCCCCAACCAAAAAAAGGGCCTGGTTCTGATACATCTTGAAATCTGACTTGTGCATTTATCATACTTAGGGTTCCACCGCATCTAAGGAGCTTCAACTACTCATCAGTCTTTATTCAGCACGTGTGATAATCTGTTGTCTGTGTATTCCCTTTCACAATCATTAGGCGTATCAAAGCGGACCTAAACCAAAAAAATAAAAAAGCAGTAGTATTGACAATTGACAAAAGTGGCATGCAATGTCTCCTATGTCAAAAACTAACTCCCTGGATCCTAGTGGCATTTTGGTCACTGCACACAGAGCTAGCCCATTCTGTAACTGTTCTGCACACGTACAGGGGTTACATCTTTTAATCAGTGAGGAGGATCGCCATTGCCATGGAAGTCTGCCATGCTTCTGGCAAGTCCTAGACCTGTCATCAATGCAGGGGAACAGCACAGGGCAAGTATGCACCATAATCGGTATGTATGCTATGCATATTTGCTGAATATGGCAGAAGCTCACCACCTATGGAATTTAGTTTCAGTTTAAAGGTGCAAAAGAGGCCACCAATCCCCACTAGGCACCTAGCATTGTTGGTAAATGTCCACATGGACTTGCAACTTAGGGATTGATTCTTTTATATTTGGATACACAGGTAGAACCATCACTTCTTAGTTCCCCTGGTAAAGATTGTAGTAATTATACTATACTATAGTTTAGGCAAACACTTTAACCCTCTTTCTCAGTCATTCCAGCGATATTTCGATTTGCAGGACACCTACTGAAATCCAGTGATAGGTTCTGATTAGAGGTACTTAGAGTTAAAGAATGAGAATGATTTCGGTCATACCTGTGTTTTTTTAAAAAGATTTAAAATTACCTAAATTTATCCATTGAAACCTTGGCAATATAGTGTACAATGACTGCACGTTAAAATGCTTTAGCTGTATGCTTAATCTTGTGTTGTGGCAATCAGGCATTCCCCCAAAGCAATGGCCCCTGCCTCTGTTGGGGGGGTCTGGTTTTGCCACAGGAAATTAGGCTACAAGACATACCAGAGGCAGTCATCCATTTAAGCCACCTGTAATATGAAAATGACAACTGCAATTTTGCCTAATCGAGGGGTGTCAAACTCTAGCCTGCGGGCCAAATCTGTCCTTCAAGGTCCTTTTTTTTGGCCCCCCCAAAGAATTCTCAAAGTGAACTATATCTGGCCCACCTGGTCACCCCCATCATCATTTTCAATACATATACATTATTCCTGTACACCCATCATGTGACACAAAGCCTAGGCAATGATCACATGGTGCCTGACTACCAGGGGCATTATTATTATTATTATTATTATTAAACAGGATTTATATAGCGCCAACATATTACGCAGCACTGTACATTAAATAGGGATAGCAAATGACAGACTAATACAGACAGTGATACAGGAGGAGAGGACCCTGCCCCGAAGCATTTTGTTTGTTTCAATCCATTAGAGACTGCATAGTGTAATATTTAGTGTCAGACACACTGGTGATGTGAGAGGATAAACAACACCCAGGCTGCATAGTTAGATAGATAGAAATGAATCTTTTCAACCCTAAAGTGTATGTAGAGGGGTTTGTTCTTGTTAGGTATGGATGAAGTAGTAAACTTCCTCAATTTTTTCAATAAATTTCAACTTTGGCCACTGACTTGGGCTAAGTTTTTAATTTTGGCCCTCTGTGTATTTGAGTTTGACATCCCCGGCCTAATGCCTTCATTTTGAACCCCACTATTAATTACCAAAATTATAAAACACTTTTCTAAAAGAACAGCATAAACTGTTTTAGTAAATCAAGGCCAATGATTATTTTGGTACAATGGCACCTGTCAAGTGTTGGGAAGCTGGATGCTAGCTCCAGTCCCACAAGAAAGCTTTATTAACTATAAATTGCTGACTGACCTCATGTTGGATGAAAGATGTGTAAGAAAACAAAGTACCCATGCTGACCCCAGTTCATCAATAATTGCAACTATACTCAGCACACGAGTGCCAGGGCTACACCATGGATCAAACAGAAGGTCGTCTGGTCTACCAAATCATCTTTTTAGGTCAAATGGGTGTGTGGTTTGTTGAGGGGGTGAGAATATTCCAAGTACCATTCTTAAAAGGATTAAGCCATATAAAGATGAAGGCTAATGCTCCAAAATTTGTTGCTTTTCAGCTCGTTTAAGTCTTAACATAACCTGGCTGTTTCTTCAGTCTTTTGCTTCTTAAGACTATCTAGCAATTTGTCAAATAAAGAGCAAAGTACTAACATTAGATGTTTGTTTCAAAAACATACAAAAACACACAAAAATGATGGCATGGCAGCCAGACAATTGGCATATTTAGTAGGGGTCAGAAATAACAGCTAACATACTATCCTTCTCTTAGTAGGGCTTTCCTTTGTCTCATAATTCAAAACCCCATTATTTACTATAGAATGTTGTGTTTTCTAAAGAAGTAGCTTGTTCCTTCGAGCCTGTCTCCCTTTCATTGAAATTCAGTATATAATGATACAGAGCTGGTTGACAAAAAAGGGAAGAACTTTTTTTTCAGCAGATAGCCTGGAAACCATGTAAAAAATCTTAAAGCTTCAACTGCTGATCGGAATTATATGCAGGACCCAGTAACAGTATCCAGTACAGGTCCTCATTTTAGTTTTCATCCCATGTGCATTATTAAGGAAAAACACACACACACATTTAAAATAATGGCTTTTATGACCAGTCTAGTGTTTAATATAAAAAAAAATACCTTTCCATAATATTCTACACTAATTTGAAATGCTGACAAATCCAATCCCTGCTAATAACTAAAAGAATCCCATTTTTATCATTTCCTTTTTACAATCAATAAATTGTGCAGGTTGTGGTAATTAGGGTAGAACTTCTTTCTTTAAGGTCTACTTAAAAATCTCAAAGTGGAAGTAACCTCACTCCCTCAGCAGTATTGAGATCCACGAGCGGTACTTTTGTTTTTGGGAATAAAGACTAGCTGGGAATAAACAACGTAACTCCAGCACAATATTTTGTTTATATAGAACAGTCCAATCTAATCATGAGGAATTATCATGTGTGAAAAGCTGAAATCCAGCTTTAACTTTCTTTTTGAACCTTTGCAGGTAACCATCTTTCACACAAGCATTAGAAGCTGCAGCAGCTAACTTAAACCCACCCCCATTTGTGTTGTCTTGGATCTCTTTTAGCCATTTGCTTTCTGTTGTGTTAAGTCACTCAGTTTCAGCTTCATGTGTTGACATTTCCTGGGGTGGTCTGCATACAAATGCAGTGTGAAAGAAAGAGGAAAAGAAAAAAAAAAAAACAGAACAACCTCTACCTTTGCTGAATCTTACTTGTGTTATGGTGTTCATGTCACACAGTGGCAGAGGAGAGCAGCTCAGCATAGGGAAGACAGGTATTCTGTGTTACCTCATGAAGGTTGTTCTGATTTAAGTAATTGATAGATAAAAGGTCTACGAAAAAGGATTACACAGTGCAGAGACATGGCAATTGAATATCACCAAAAGACACTACACTAGGAGGTTTGAAGGCATTTTTAAGGTGCTGATCAAAGTTCAACTTTAAAAGGTAAATATTTTGACATCTAAAATCACTATTAAACTATGCACTTTTTTTTTTTTGCTTTGAAATGCAACACATTTTATCACAAAAAGAATATGTGCCTATCTTATCACCTATTTCTCAAGCTATGCTAAACCAAGGTAGTCCGATTTCCTGCACTCAGTACTGTTCACTGGGATTTACTGGTTTACAATTTACATGGTTTACTGGCCCTCCAGTAGTAGCTTTTTTTTTTTTTTCTTAAAACCTCTTTATAGGTTGCGTTTACCAGAAAGTTAGCTAGCATTAGCTGTTGCAATGCTATGAGTTTGTCATCTTGGGTTGTTTTTTTCTTCCATAAGTTCTGCACAGTGCAGCTATAACAAGGTGAGGAAATCATCACAAAGCCTTTTGCTGCATAGATTATTATTGAGTTGAACCTTCTTGGGGATACATTTTTTAAATAGACAATTTGTAATCTGTATTCTCTAGACAGAGGTAGGCCAGATACGGCCTAGTGGGTAGTTTTGTTCAGGCCTAATGCCCCCTGGCCGATCCGGCAACTCACACCTCCGGAGCTGCGGGTTACTGTCCGGAATAAACTACCGGAGCTCTGGAGCAGCATGCGACTCTTGCTGTGGCTCCCTTCTTTCCCATTTACCATGATGGCGGAAGTGTTAACACCAGTCAGGGTAAAAAGGGAACATTCCCTCTCCTCTGCAGTGCATATGGAGAAGATGGATTTCCCTTCAGGGGCATTCCAAGTAGGGGGCAAAGCCATTAGGGAGGGACTCAGATCCCGGCCTACTGTGCTTCTGCCCACCCCATAAATGGGCCTAGTGCCCGAAAAAGATTGCGAACCTCTGCTCTAGAATAAAGCAGTGCACAACAATGAAGTCTCAGAGTTAGGAGCTACATATCTGGTTACTTCAAACTTTAATAACAAATTTCACAGACCTCAGTTTGGATCTGCTGATCTTCCTATGTATAATTTGTGATTTACTTTCAAAAGATTTTAGCGTTCTCATATCAGGATCAATCAAGCAAATCAGACTTTACCATAGATATACTTCTAATAGGGTTTCCCAACCAGGGTTTTTTTAAACAATCTCTGCGTCTCATGGCAGGAAAGCCGACACCAATAATTTTTTGTCTGAGGGTGGCATTGCTTCCAATGACCAGTACTGTGAAGCTGTGTATATAATAATTATGGAAGGAGTTCCCAAGACCTTAATGTAAATTGAAGGGTCTTTTTAAAAAGTCACAAAACACTGCTCTAACAGAGCAAGGAACACTGCTAGGTCAGCAAAAGTCTTTTGTCTACACCAGAGCTCATCCACCATCTCTTATATCTTAGACATAGACTAGAAGTAAGCACAGCTCAAAAACCAATAAATACTACAAAAGCATTTCAATTTAAAGCTGCTGGCCATACAGTGGTAAATATCTAGGTTTAAAAATACCATGGGTTAAACACATTATCATAATTTTTGATAGCAAAAATTGATACACTAAATTGTGCAAATCCTTAAAAACGTTCTGTGGCTCCAAGTCACCACAAAAGAACAAGGTATTCTAGGAGGGGGACACATGTTCCACTCCCGAAGCAACAGTGGCGGCAGTTGTGTAAAGAACCAATGTGAAACCAATGAGACTTTTATTCATTAATTAAAAGGTCAGAAAAAGGGTTCCTGTTATTGAAAAGAAACCTTACAAAAATATTCTGGGGCCACACCAGTCTGTCTTCCTGAACAATTTATTATAGCAGCTGGCTTTATAGGTGACAGCTTGTTATATACTAAGACATTAATATATGGCTTTACATTTGACATTTTGCACGTCTACACCATTTAGAAAAAGACCAAATTAGTTTATATGGGTAAACAGTGGAAAGAGATTAAAAAAGTCTTTAATGTTAGAATAATGTGTATTTAAAAGTGAATAATTCATCAGATGACCTTAGAAAATGTTACAAGGCTTAAAACAATATACATTAAAGCTGGCACCAAACTGTAAATCACAAAGCCCTAAAGGAGGTAAATTATCTACAGAATAAAAAGTTTCTGCAAAAAATCAGTACCAAGCAAAGTACAGGTATGAACTGGAACATTTCAACTGGAATTTGGGCCAATACATTTCACAACATGATGTCCATCTGCACCCACTGTAACATGCTAGACAGGCTTGTCTGACTAGGACCAAAGATGCATGAAATGCCACCATTAAAAAATTCTGTATTTCTGAATGCTATCTAACATGGTTACCTGTGGGTAGAAGAACAAAATTACTATACATTCTACTATTGACAGAAGTTACATTTAATGCATTCCTGTCATTTGTGGGTGCATATTGGAACTGCTGTGTGTCCTAAAAGGAATTCTTTAGGATGCGGTATAATGCATGAAAGCCAGAACGATACATCTGAAAGCATTGCCATAAACACAAAAGTAATGCAAGGTGGAATTTTGACCACCACATAACAAATGTATCCTATTTAAGATTTGATATGAAAGCAGCAATTTGTTTAGTTGTAAGTAATAAAAATTAAGGAAAAAAAGTTTAGCTACTCTAGAGCTGCCAGTGAGTAAGGCAGTAGGTTCCAATACACACACACACACTGTTGCCACAGTAAAGGGAGCAGAAACATTTTCCCTTGGGTAAAGTGATGAAAAAAATGACAAATCTAGTTGTCTAAAAGACAATTCACTGTACACATTTTATTTACAGTTTTGTACACTGTCTATGAATGGTGACTGCTTTGCTACTTGAGCCATTTTGTTTTTTTTATAACCAAAGCAAAAATATAATCTAGTACAATGTGTTAAAATGCGCCATAGGATAATAAAAAAAAAAAAAAGGAAAAAAAAAAAGCAAAGACATACTATTTCTAGTAAGGAATGTCATTATGGTGTACATAAAAAACAATTATGTTTAAGAAATCACAGAAACAGGTCACTGATTCTACTGAAATGCAAAAACTTGCAGCAAAGCTTATAATGGCATACAAAAGAAAAAATTGAAAAAAAAATTAAAGAATGTTTTTAAACACACAAAATAACACTTTTATTTAACCCATTTTGTTTTCTTTTTCCCAGGTCCATCACCAATGTTACATGAGCTAAAAAAAATTAATTCAGAATATTACTAATGTTATTAGGGAGGGAAGCAAATAAATTAAACCTAGCAGCCAACATCAGCACAAAATACAGCCAGAACAATGCTGTAAAAATAAGGAGAAAAAAAAATAAAAACAAACCATGAATCGCTAGAGAAGTTTGAATGCATTTTAATCCTCCGTCTTGCAAGATCAGCAAACTATTGTAACTGCGTACAATGCAAAATGTAAAGATTTCTTTAAAGGTGGGTTATGTGAGTGCACATTTTGGATAAATATTTCTGTAATAGTTAACTAAAAAAAAAAAAAAAAAACTATTACAGAGATAACCTGGGCAACCACTGTGGATACTGGGAGGAAGGGCATTGAAATGTTATGATTGGATAACTTATTCTTTTCAAAAAGAAAAAAAAAAAAAAAATAAAATTACAAAAAAAAAAATGTGAGGGGATTTGAACATTAGCACAAGACAAAGGCGAATGACTTTCACAATTCTTAGCAATATTGAGGTGGAAATCAAATCTGAATGCAGTCCACTCTGCTTTTGTAGAGGCTTTGGTACAGCTCCCAAGTCGCGATTGCTTGACGCAGTCTCCTATGAAAAAATACTCAGAAGGCGTCTTCTTAAACAACAAATCTATTCTTGGTGGTGGAGCCGCTCTTAGTAGCTGTATCTGCATGGGACTGATATCCAATCACTACTTTTGGAGGAAGTCCTAATCTTTCCTTGTAAACCCTCCTATATGGAGAAAAAAAAGTTAATTTAAAATCAACAAATTGTTCAAAACCATCAAACACCATAGGTTTTGTTTTCTAAAATGCAACAGAAGAATTCTCTGATACAATCTACAATCCTTGCATTCTTTGCCATAACTATGCATTAGCTGCCTGACATATTAGATTATGATTTACAAAAAATATTTTTAAGTGCAAATTCCAAAGCCTTCATACTCACTTTGTGAGTCACTTTTGAACAATAAATGGCATTTTGTTTATTATCTGTCCATACTTGTTTCAGAGGAGCAGTTACAATATTTAAAATAAGCCAGAAATTAGATTTGTAATAGTCACACTTAAGAATATTAATAAAAAAAACAAAAAACAAAACACCTGACACAAAGTTACTGGCACATCAGGTGCTTTTAAACATTTTTTGAAGTTATCCTAGCAATAAAATTTGTCAACATAATTTGATAGAGAATTATGAATAACTAATCTAAGATTTTCTACCTGAGTGACTGTTGGCACTTCATATGCACATTTCATTAAGAATGTTTAATGCAGTATAACTTACCCTATATGTGTAACAGCGTCCCTGTTTTCAAATTCAGTAGTCCAGATTGCTATTTTATCTCCTTTTGCCCTAACGTTTACAACGGCTCCACATACATCATCACTGTAGTCATCAAATGACTCTCCGATAAGGCACATAAGCTAAGAAAAAATGGAAGATTAGTAAATACACCCTAATTAAAAGCCCCCTGGTATAGCCGTCAATCACAGTCCCTGCCCATTGTCCAAAAGTATATTCTCTGCAAAGATACTGACCATCTACATATCACCAACAATGGATATAAATTGAAAAAAATGACTAGTTATATATTGAAGGGTAAGTAAACCCAAAAATGATATTCTAATTTTAAGTGAAACTGATTAGGGGTTTTGTCATCATCTGCTGCCCTTTAAAATTTGGATCTTCTACAAGCAAGTTCAGACCGGCCTCAGATCAAGCAAACCCACACGGCCCCCAGTGATTGCCACCTTGCTAGTCACTCTAGCCAGTGTGGCTACATTTAATAATTATGATCTTTTTGGTATGAATAGGTGTTCTCATACTGCTTGAGCCATCAGTATACAACTGAACAGTGTTGATAGATTAAGTAGGTCCTTTACAAATCTTGTTGTCAGACCTGTTCTTCTACCATTTGCTTTAGGAGGATAGTATCAGTATAATCCAGATAACTTGCCTGGATTTACTTTCTTGGTCCTCCATTTTGGGAGACAAACTGAGAAACCGAAAAAAAAGCATGTCGGCAAACCCAATTAAAACCTGCACTGTGATGGAAAGACCCTTTTCCCTAAAAGGAAGAAAACACAACTTACCGTCTCTAACCAAAAGCGATCAAGGTCATTTCTCCTCTGCTGCTTATTAAGTGTAATTAACCATCTTCCCCCACGCTTATTTTTTTCATCTTCCCACATTGGCTCAATACCATCCTGTTATAAGTACAAATCTTTGTGAATATGTGAAAACCATTTTCAAATATTATGACACTTATTTAGGAACTTACCTTAAAGAGTGAGTAGTCACAACCTGACATTAGGTTACTAGACAATTGGATATGATTGTAAAGACTGGAAGAGAGAGAGAGAGAGAGAAAAAAAAAAAAAGTTACCTACTACAGCCTCAATGGGAAGATCTAAATCCCTAACATTCTCTAGCAGATATTCCTTTACTGCCGATACCTGAATTATCTTATGTGGTTGTTATCTTTAAAAATTATGAATCTTCCTGTACTTTAAGTGGAACCATGGGGAAGTTTAACCATATATTATAGGAGAGACCAGGGGTGCCCAACTCCAATCTTCCAGGTAAATATAGGTCTGGAAACGAATTACCCTTACATGAACTAGTGTGTACATTACCAACACAGCATTTAGGGTATATAAACTTTTGATCAGAACCATTTGGGTGATTTCTATTATCAGCAAAGTTATGAAAGAGTTAGGAAGGCAAATATGATTATGATCTTATATAAGTTGTTTCCTCTGATTGTACACTCTAAATGAAAGTTAGTGAATCAGTGATTTTTCAATATATCAACAGGTTATGTGAAATTATGAGCAGAACTGTACAGACATACAAAGAAAGTTACAAAGACAACATTTGTATACTTACGCCCAAAAATCTTCAACAGTGTCAAACTTTGAAATTAATCGAAGGTTGGCCTGCCAGGTTTTGCTCTTGTCATTTTTGAAGAACCACAAGGCCCATCTGTAACAAATAAGGACTTTGATGAATTTGTAAGTTTGGGGTTTTGCAGGAAAACAACAACTAGATCTTGCAAAAATATAACACACACGATATTTTATTTTGAATGGATGCTGGCAAGCTCAATCACCTGCAAGTTTTTTTTTTGAACAAACACTGGAGTAAAGCACAAACCAGTAGCTGAAATACCCCGCCAATAAATTAGACACCTGGTAGAATATCTGTGGACATAAATGTATATACAGAAAATATCCCCACTTGAACCCCATTAATAACAATGCATCATCAGGTGATATCCAGATATAGCAACCTGAATGGTGATAAAACCCACCTACGAGTAATATTCTATTATGTTTAATAGTTTGAAAGGATAAGCTGTGCAGATGCAATTCCTACCTGTTTTGTAGTGGATGCTTAATGTAGTGCTCAGGGCTTACAATCTCCTGACAAGTCTCAGTTTTTTCTTCTTCTTGAGTATTGACAGTTTCCTGCAATGATAAAATTATCAAAATTAAAATGGACAACAGTACAACTTTTACAATCTGCCATGTAAACACCATAGCATAACAGTACAGAATCAGACATCGTTTCCAGAATGAGGAACTTTAGTATTTTCACGTTCTTCTGCATAAGGAACATTAAACAATATGAAAAATAAAACAGCGCCCCTATAGTTGCCCTTTAGCAGGATTACAGATGGATTACCAGTGTGGTATAAACATAGCATGGTTAAAGCCACCAATTTCTATTAAAACTAGTTCTAAAAACTGCAACCAAAAACAAACAACTTTTCACAACCAGGAACTGTCACAGTACAAGCTCCCATCCAGTTACTGCACATCGACTGGAAGCAGTGTTAAAGTGAACAGAAAATCTAAATTTTTACTTCACATTAAATATAAGGGTTGTCCACTATTAAGTCAAAATTTTATTCAATTATTTTTAAGTGTGTTCTGTTTTGATCGGCCCGGTAAAGCCTCCCAGGATACTACATCACGCATCCTGGGAAGGCATCTTCGCTGCTCCTAATGCGCATGCCCTTTCAATCTTTTTTCTCTCCATCTATACCCGATCCTGCGCCTGCTCAGTGCAAGATCGGGCGACGCAGGAAGAAGAACCTGGAAGAATAGAAAAGATGTCGACACTCATCGCTTCCTCTGCGCTGGGCCAAAGACTGATACTGGGGGACCCTAACGAAGAATTTTCTGACAGACATAGCTGCAGTATTAAAGGTGTTTTTTTTTGTTTCGAGTTTAGTTCCACTTTAAGTATAGGGACAAAGCACAGCTTTCCTGCTTTGGCCAATTCAATTCCTGCCTTTCAACATTTCAAACCGACTTTGCAACAAAATGGTAGGTCCACATACATCATCCAGTCCCTCTGATCTTCATAAATCACCTTTTAGTACCAAAGAACACGATTAGAAGATGTAAAGAAGTTAGAGTTTATACTTCACTCCACCTTCCACCAGCAGCAATTAGGCAGGGGTGATGTCACACTCTTCTTGGAAATACAGAGTCCAAATGTCACAAGAAGATGCTCATGTAATTGCCTGGATTGCCCCCTCACAAGATTTCCCCTGCTAAACAGTCCCAGTTTCCTGAAGGGATGGCAATGACACGGGCCAGAAATGCTGTCTTATACACCTAAATGAGCAGTCATTTGTCCTAGGAGTAAAACCCCATTTTATACTTACATTTGTGCACAATGGTCTAGTGGAAAGTTTTTAATGCAAGCCATACTAAAATTGCACGTGTACTGTTACAAGGCCAAGAAAAAAATAAAAGGAATAAAAAAAACCCTTTGCTCTTTATAATCTTTTTTGCAGTTCATGAAATGGAAATAGAACATCAACAATAATAGTCTCTATAGTTCTGTCATGCATCTGACAGTATCTTGTCAAATATTTTAAATTCATTATTGTTCTTTTCACAAAACAGGGCACTATTGGTGCCCTTTATTAATACTGTAGCTGTGAAACACTGGTTTACTATACTCTGTCATTAATATCTTCCAAAAGAATGTCAAAAAGCATTGTTTGTCCGAAAAGTTTTGTAAAACCAGGATCGTAAACCTTATTTACCTATTAAGAAAATAAATGTAATATCCAAGCTTAACTACAGGCATAGCAATTTTTTTCTTTGTAGCCTTTAATTTTAATATAATTTTTAGGAGTAATACATTTCATCCTTCTTTCCTAATCTATACTTCACTATGAGGCTCCTGCAATTTTTGGAATTTTTCCTCCCAAGGTCCACAATACAGATATAATATAAGCAGGTTTGAGGGGCTTAGAGTCACTTCCTCAGCATGTACCAAGTTATCCACGGGAATTTTGGCAACGAGCGGTTGGATATTTTGGGAGCAATGACCTAAGCTCTCATGCTAAAATTGTCCAAATCATTATTAGCTGCACAAGGACGTTCTATATCACTACTTATAAAAGTGGTAAGCAGAAGCTGACATTGAATAAAGGTATTGCCTATCACTGGTTTGTGGAAAGCAAAATTTGCAAACAGCTAAAAATATTTAAATTTACTTTGTCAGCCAAAATTTTGCATTTTACACCAAAAAAACTGACAACTTCTTATCTCACCTTTGTGCCTCTGTGGAAATGTAACATCTACACAAAAACGAGGAAGTGATCCAAGAAAAATTTGTGTTATATTTATATATGCACAATGAGGCATGAGCCTGCAATGGCTTTCATCCTCTGTTCTCCCAAGAAAATATACCCATCCAGGTGGCATGATAAAGGGGAGGAAGATAAATTAAAGGAGATTAGAAAATAGAAGTTAATATTATAATATATATATATAAAAAAATAATAATGAAAAACTATAGGATATGTTCGAGTATAATAAGCCTCAGATGTTGGTACTGTCGTTTTGCCAGTTGTAAGAGCAAGGCTCATAAGAAATAATGTTATGCTTGTTCCCTGGCTTTGTCAGTGACTACAAAACCCCTTAAACTTTTCCAACCCAAGATTCCAAAGGATTATTCCAGAACGTCTTCCTCACAAGATGCTTCTAAATGTGGACAAGCAACATATAGGTGCCTGAAAAAGTTTCCCTTTAAAATCAATTGTCAAAAGACAATAATTCGAGTCTCACAAAAATGCCAGCTTTTCATATCTTTACAAATAAACAGCTTCTTGTCAGGTGCTCACATATTCAGTCTGCATTTAAGGTTACTCCTACTCATCCTGGATTAAACTTTCAGCCACTTGGAGGACAAAAACACAAAACCTTGGAGCAAAAGAACACATTTTCACTAATGCTCCCCTTCAGCCCAATAACACTGCTGGGCCATCACCAAAAAACACCCTGCATGGGAAATTAAACCCCTGTGCATGAGAAGAAACCTCCATTGTAGATCAGTGCCCAGGTATTGCTCCACCACCCGTTACCAGATTGGGGAACGCCAGAGGTTAGTGGGTTTAGAACGAGGATTTATCTCCTATACAGGTGGATGGAAACACATTGCATTTGTATTAGACAAGGATAAATTCTGCATCTAGTAGGCCAGAGTGCTACTAAGACTATTCCAATCATACCAGAATTGTTGGTGTTACTTTGAATTTCTTTAAAAGAGAAACACATTTATGCTTTGGGAATTAAATACCCACTGCACCTAATAGCAGGGCCCACAGATATAAAATCAATTAGATTTTTCTGTAGTTATACAGACCATAGAATAGGCAGACGTCTGGAAAATGACTAAGCAAATCACGTGAGCAGAAAATTAGATTTTTGAGTATGTTCTGTACACAGTGTACAGAATATCACCAAGTTCACAGACTAGAAAACATTTGAATTTTTAATTAGTTCAAGTGAAATGCCGCTGACTTAAGCACTTCAAATAACAAAATCACAATTGATAGATTCTAAACAAAACAAGAGCTTTCCCTTAAATGACCGCAGTCACAGTTCTAAAGGTGACCATACATGGGCCAATAGCTGCAAATGTCACATCATTTGATGTGATCAGACAACAGAGCCACAAGAACAGATTTTAGAAGAGAGATAACAAGTGCAAGGGGGGATTTCTTCTTAACATAAATACATTATAAACCAACATGGAACAATGTAAACCAGAAAATGTGAGTACATATAGGGTGTAGAGACTGCTTTGCACCACAAAGTACTGACCAGCATTACTGCAACTACAACCACAGATGGATTTCACACAATGCTTTCACCTACAATACTTTTTAAAACAATCTGGAATAGTCTTTTTGGAATCAGCAGCAGAACAATTGAAACACTGAACTACTTTACAAGAATAGAACTAAAAGTGCATAACACAACTTGTATGGACTTACAGAGTGAAGCCAAATAGTAAATAAAGCCAATTCCACACAATTATGTGACTACTATTGTAGGGAAGGTTTCAGGCCATTATCTCCTAAACTTTAATGGTGTACTTCTAAGATTTCCAGGTTTACAAAGAACAGACCTCCCCTCACCACCATCTTTATTCATATTCCCCTCTTACTAACAATAAGAAAAAAAATGAAGTTACCAGCATGCATTTTCTGGCAAAAATCAACAGGTAAATAGATGTCCCTTTCATTTCATTGAACATGTGCAGTAAGCAGTAACTTCAAGGCCCTATTCTAGGACTCTGCATCTAACAACTCTCCTGCAGATAAGTCCAGTTAAAAGTATAGTTCAAGCGTGAAACAAATATCCTACCTGCCAATAAATATAAAACATATTGTCAAAACTAGGATGAGGCATTAAAAGAAAAATAAAAGTTACACAAAATGTATAAACCATAGAAAAGGTCTACATCAAGTTCAAAATCAACAAGATCTGTTTTCTCCTTGTACCATTCTCTAATAAATATGTAAGCTAAAAAGGGTATCAGAACAAAGTTTCTGAACGTTAAGACAGTCTAGTTAAAATAAAGGGGGAACAGGTGGTAATACCAACAAGCAAAAAATTAAGATGTCTATAGACTACCCAGAGTGATCAGTAATGCATAATGAGGTACCCACCCTCAGGTACAGAGGGGCAGCTTTACCATAGATGTGTACAATTCTTCATATGGAGGGAGTCACTAGGGGAGTGGAATTAGCAGTTACATGTTGTTAACATCAATTACCACAGTGGGAAAACCCCAAGGACAAACTTACCCTATGAATTTCTCCACAACTCCAAGACCATGCAGCCAACACTCACATAGGATATCCAGAAACCACACACAAGAAAAACAGTGGACTGAAAAACTTGTAGGTGAATTTTAATAATTGAAATAAGTATCGAAGTCTAAATTTTTTTTGCCAATGTTGACTCCAGGTACCCCCACCTCCCCCCCCCCTTTGCTTTCACACCTTAATAAATATTTGTACTGCAGGTGTATCAGCCAAATGGAGCGCACCCATAGTCTATTCATGAAATAAATGTTCACCACCTGTATGGTACGCAAGGGTACCCCCATACATGTCCACTTTGTTCTAGTATACAATGTAAGCACACAGTATTACAAAGTGAAAGCGTAATACAGCACAATGTGAATGCAAAGCATCATGGCTCTGGCCAATACACCCACCCTGAGCCGCAGACCATGTCCCCCCTACGGATAGCTTGCTCAGGGTGGTGGTCTCCGGACACACCAGGGACATGATGGTCTCTGGACACACCAGGGACATGATGGTTCTGGCATCATGACATCACTCTGGGGGAAGTTTCTTACATTTTGAGGGTGACACGGCTCCTCGCGCATTGGCAGCCAGGAGTCCTTAAATTTAGTGGTCCGTGACGTCCAAAAGATTAAGGACCACCGATGTACAGAGAATCACAGGCCGCATAGTGTATAGTTTTATATTAGCTACATTAGAGATCTGGTGGGCCCTAAATGTTTACAACTTTGTAACAAAGTGTATGTAATTGATACCCCCCTCACAAAAACCCAGCTGATTAATCGAAAATTTAAACACACTGCATGTGTGAAAGAAAAATTATGACCCTAAAAAAGACATCGCTATAAGAACCATTGAGCATGTGAAGTGAACAAGGTTAGAGCCTCTTTGCCAAGTGAAAACTTCACATAAGTGAGATCAGACCCTCCTCAAACCACTCCCATCAAATACTTATCTGTCCCTCACTGCAGTATTCACTTTAGTATTCCCCTTTTAGTTTAAAAAAGGGAGTCTTTCCTTTTTAAATTTTTTAATTAGTGTTATTCTTTATTATACTTTGCATGCATCCAGATCTTGCCGAGTAACCATCAGCTTGCACTACTGTTTGTGCTGCCGATTATTTACACATACCAAGGACAATTTCTGGGAAGCCAATTAGCCTAGCAGCAAAATTTTAGAGATGTGGTGTAAACCGGAGAAAACTTACAAACTCCCTACAGATGGTAAATTAGAGTGAAACTAAATTTGTAAAAATAAATACTGAATAGGCAGGGTTTATATTTATATAGTAGAAGGGGGCCGATGATAACTTTTCCGTAATAAAATCACTTACCTGCCTGTTTGCGAAAACAAAAACTAAGCTTCCCATGTGCAGTGTACAATTTCTGGGTATCCTGGCTAACCAAAATGGCCAAAAAAAAAAAAAAAAAAAAACAGAACCTTAAAGGTGACCAGGTAAAGATGGAAGCGTCTGCAATTGAGCAGACAGGCGACTATTTAAAAACTGAGATCAGGCGGGTTAAGTTTATTTTATAGCAAGAGAGATACCGCATGTCCTGTCTAAAATAAAGGCCAGCCTACTTTTTTACATTAGCTCCACAGAATTAGTGTATTTTAGGAATATATAACATTGGATTTCTTTTTTCTTGTGTCTTGAACAAAAATAAATAAAAAAAAAAAAAAAAAAAAAAGTCTACTGCTTTAACCCGCCTAGCGTTCTAATTCTGTCTCTATTTCCACGCAAAAAGCGTTACTTTTTTTGCATGGTGAAAATGTATTTTTACGTTGTAGGCTTATAATTCTTAGGCTTAACTCACCAAAGTATGTCCAATATTTAATAAATGTATTATTAAACTTTTAAAAAACAAAAATCTGGTAAAAATAAAAAACTGTGAACCATGTAATATAACTGTACATTAGCATGCATTATATATATATATATATATATATATATATATATATATATATATATATATAAAATAAAGATTTCTTTGTATTGGACTCAATTCAGCTATTTTCTATTGAATCCAATACAAAATTATTTGAATTTCCCGCTGCTCCTCCCGACCGCACCAGTAAACCCCGGAGATGGTCTCTGCAGTCACCGGCTGAAGAATGAAGACGTCCCGAGGATATGAAGGGACCGGCAGGACGCCAACGGAACAAGTTAAGTGTTTTTTTTTTAATGTTTTTAGTGACCCCGAGTGTCACACTCTGGAATACTGCTGGGGGGGGGGGGGGGGTTTAAACAATGACAACTCTAATGTCACAATTGTTTAAAAACTATTTAAATTGATATTTTCATCCCCTTTAGCAGCCATATTTCAAGTCACCAAAGCTCACTGTGTGCATCTTATGCCAGTGCTACTTCCAAGTGTGAGAACCAATAATCTTTGTCTTTCCTTCTTAAAAGTTTCCATATATCGAACACTTCCTCTTTCCCTGACCATACACATGAAATGACATTAACATGCACAAGGACATTACATTTTGTATGCTATAGAACAGTTGCAGCAATTTTCCCATCAAAGGGAACCAAGACAGGATGGTTTACTTTTGTGGTGTTTGAGTAAGGTGCTTGAGGTGCTATTCAATGTATACAAAATCCCAATGCCCTTTAGTTGTATTGCTGCAAAAATGTAACCGCAGACAACGGTCTGAAAAGAAACCAAGGCTTAGCTTAACACACAGCTGCACTTTCGTCCTTGAAGCTGACTTTGTCCAACTGGTATACTCGATAAAGGATGTCTTCTGAGAAATGACCCAGATACATTTAGCTTGAGCTATTGAGTTCTATTGACTGCATTTATTTGGCAAAGCCAAAATTGCTAACCGGGGGAAAATGTTTCTTGTTTAAAACAGATTAAGGAATGATTTGAACTGCTGGCAGTTTTTCACTATAGGCCGTTACAGACATTGTCCCCCGCCAGCTAATTTGCTGACCGTTTCACTAGAAAGGGAGAAAAAAAAGTTTATAAAAATACAATGGGTTTGAGTTTCCCTCTAATATTTCCAATGATAGATTTGTTTCTTTCTGATTTTACTCTGAAAAACTTTAAAGGACAGAAAATGGTAAGTCTCTGTATTGAAGCGGATTGAAACACAGAAGGGTTTAACCTCTTACCCACTATGCAAAACTGGAAAAAAGATTTTCTGTGGACAATTTAAAGACTAACCTGAAATATTAGCTGCTGGCATAAAATGTTCTGGAATATTAGGACTAAAAACATATTACTATTTAGTTAGCAGTGACATAGGCAGCTCCCAATGTTTGAATGAACTGGTGTCCTAATGTAAAGCCAATTAACACAAAACAAAGCACATGTGCTAACGTACTGCAATAGTGTGGATATCCACTTCCTGTCCTGTGTGCAGCCAGTGACCTCAAACTGCAACACACGTAAAACCCTTGAATTTTTACTCTAAATTAGAGCTTTGGTATCCTTTCAGCCAGGAGAAGAGCTCAATAGTGCCATAGCAACATGCCAAATCTGAAAGCTTGAGAAAAGTTAAAGTGTATAATTTTTAGTTTTGACAAAGATTAAGTAAGATGTGATTTTTCAATAGGGAGAATTTCCTTTATTTCCCCATCCCATATAAACAGGAAGGAAATCCCTTCCAAGTTAAGGGGAAACCCTCCTCAGACAAGTATTGGAATAGGTTTGTCTACTGGAAAATTCCCGCTCATTTGTTTCAGCTATAGGTATATGCCCATTACATGATTTTATACCTCCTCCTGTCCATTTTTATCACATTTTTCTTGATGGCTAGCAGGAAAAAAATCAAGGTAAATGCCCCTGATGGGGAGGTAGCTCTTTACTTCCTATCCAAAAAATGGAACAGGAACCGCTACAAAGTCAGTGTTCTCTCCGACTCCTTTTAGCTGGGCGCTCCGCCCGGCTGTTTGTGAGTAGTTACTGATTAGTTGGGCACAATACAGGGGCTGCACACGCCTTAAATTTCTTCCCAGTCTGCTTAAAAAAAATCTGGGATGCCTACTGAAAGTGACGGAAAATACCCCTAGATACCCATTAAAGGGGGTCCCAACAGAACAATAGTTCTCTTGTTTTGCCAAAACTCCTTCGGACTGTGTGACAATATACAATATTTTGTAATACATGTTATTGGGAAGTAGTTCCATTCATTATAAATGGCTGTGCAGCTCTGTATAGGAAGCTGGGATACACGGTGCATCCTGGACTCCTCTGCTGGGACTGAACAAACTCCCAATCACCTGAACAGAAGTTAAATTATCATGACCAGGAAATAGGGACAAGTATTTAAAAAAACAATTAGGCCAGTACGCATGAAAATCTATAGCCACACTCAGCAGCAGAATCTGGAAGGAGACTTCCCACAAAACCCTTGTAAAGAAAAAAAATGTCATTTCTATGCAAGAGAAGCCTCTCCAACAGGTTCCCTTTATTAGCATTACAATGAGATGGCTTGGTGGTTGGTTAGCTAATCATTAGGCACTTCAAACCTATTATCAGCTGCTATAAGCCTTCTGTGTGACCAAAACATGCAAGGCGTTATATTACATGGACCCCCTGCACACAGGGTAACATGGGATTACCCCCAATGCACCCCTCCCACACAGGGATTATCCCCATACACCCCTTCCCACATAGGGTAACATGGCATTACCCCCATACACCCCTTCCCACATAGGGTAACATGGCATTACCCCCATACACCCCTT
>NC_092860.1:88913649-88916833 GCF_032062135.1 Pyxicephalus adspersus
CCCCATACACCCCTTCCCACATAGGGTAACATGGCATTACCCCCATACACCCCTTCCCACATAGGGTAACATGGCATTACCCCCATACACCCCTTCCCACATAGGGTAACATGGCATTACCCCCATACACCCCTCCCACATAGGGTACATGGGATTTCCCCCCCTCACTATGAATAAAACTTCTCCATGACCTGTGCCCCCTTGTGGTGGTATATCCCAGCTGGAATAATAAAATAGGATTTTTTTGGGGAATTCTATGCCCACATTTGGTGCCATAAATGGTTTTCTTTTTCCTGGTGATATAAATCCCGGTGTGCGGAGCTCAGGTTCACAGCAAGGCCCAGTGAATGGAGCTGACATCTGGCCTGGGCAGCGTCACGCCAATTTGGAGAAAGTAAAGAGAAAGGAACTTCCACGCTGACCCCCTCCCACACACAATATGTCTCCCCTTGTAGGGACTGCCGGGTGACACCACACGAGAAGACACGAGGAGGAGTCCTGGTGAGCAGGCCCGGGCTGAGGTGAAAGCAGGCCGCTCTTCCATATGTGACATCCTCCCAGCTAATGCCCGCCACGCGGCTACATCCCCTCACCAGTGCCGCGTGACCTCGCCCGCCTCTCGGCCCGGCGTAAAGCAGCACGGACGGCGGCGTGTAGCAGACGCCGTAACGCTTCAGGCGTGGCCGCCGCGGCCTCCTATGGGAAGCGCCGCCACAGAGCAAGGGAGTGCGAGTTGCTCCTCAGCTCAGAGACACGCTGCTCTGGGCTCCTCCTCCTTCTATCCCTCCGCTCTGGCCACAGCCAGCACATTCCAGCCCCGCTCGGCACCCTCTCGCCTCCTCAAGCTGTCAGGGGAGCCCATCTATCGATCCCTACGTCGCCGGTTTCGTTTAGTGAAAACCCTAGCTTCACACGTCTACTCACCGGTTCCACGGTCGCCATTTTAGAGAGATGTGACTGCACAGCAGCCGCTGGCAGGCAAAGATGAGGAGAGGCGAAAAAAAACTATTCAAACCCGGTTGGTCTGAGGCGTATCACGTGGCGTCCGGCACGCTCTGGGCCTGCGTGGCTCCACCCATCCTCGCCCCCATTGCTTTCAGGGAGTTGTAGTCTTATTTCGCTAATTGGGATTCGCGTCACGTGGGAACCTGGAAGCGCTGAGTGTGCGATGACGTCAGCGAGGTGGGAGGTCATTGTGATTGGCTGTGTGAAGGGTAAAGGGAGACCTTTTGCTGAATAATGAGGGGTGGACCTGTAATGTGCAAGCTATGGGGTTGTCATCTAATTGTAGAACAAAGCAGGATGGAGGAAGGCGTGTATACCCGAAAAGCCGGTATGAATGGACGACTCGTCACTCCAAGAGCTCCACGTGTGTGGACAGAATGTTCCTTCTTAATAGAAGTTGTGTGTGTGTCTTCCTGGTGCTGGGTGCTAAATAAAGATGGCTCTGTACATGCTGATATATGATTATAAGGGGCCCACACATTACTGATCTATTACTGATCTGCATGATACAGATAGGGAGAGGGGTGGTGAACAAATACATACAGGGGGAGGGTGAAATGGGCAAATTAAAGTCAGATTTGTCAATGTGAGGATGGTGAGATGTAAAGACAAACACATCATATATTAGTCACCTGAGACAAACAGTCCTGCCTAACTCTGGTGAAAATCTGACGTGTACAGTGGTCCTCTGATATCATTCATTAATCTGCCTTGGTGGATTGGGGACCTACTACTTAGAGGACCACGCTGTGTGCACAGCACTTGTTCATTTTCCTACCACTGCAAACTATCACAAAAGATTGTTTCCAGCGACAATCATATGACATCTGTAAAGGGGTGCAGCACCGCCCCTTAAGTCTTCATCGCCTAGGCTAGAACGCAGAGCCTTCCGGGATATCTACATCACTCATCCTGTGTGGCTCTGCGCTCTAGCCTAGGCCTGTGTGTAATATAGCCCCTTACTTAAAGTGGACCTAAACTCAAGATTTTAATTTTACATAGAAGGGTAGACAACACTCCTATGTAAGGTAAAAATGTTGGTGTTTTTAAGTGCAATGATCTTTTTTTTTTTAAAGCACCGCCCCTTTAAATCTTGAATGTTCGTGGCAATCAAGACTTAATGGGAGCGCAGAGCCAGGAGGCTCTGGCTGCTCTGGAGATTTCAGTCATGTGCACAAGGGGCATTTTCCTCCTACCTAGGGGAAAGGGATGCCGATCTCATGCATGTACAATGACATTGGCTCGCTTTTTGTTTCCCCTTCACAGTGGCTACGTCACTTGATCTCACACCTGTGCAATGCGAGATCGGGTGATGAAGAAAGAAGACCAAAGAAAAAGATGGCAATGAAGATTGAAAATGGGGGACCCAGTGCTTCCTCTGCCCTGGGACAAAGAAGAATTCCAGGACGACGCAGGACCAGCTCCGTAGGAAGGACCTGCTCCATTGAGGGACCTGCAGGAATAAAGGTAAGTAAAATTTTTTTTGCCTTTAGTTTAGTTCTGCTTTAAGGCTGCGTAGACACGTTCGATAATTTTTGTTGGAAAGGATCAAAATACAAAATACAAATACAAAATACAAAATAAAGACAAAATACCGAGCGATGCATGAACAAGCAGTGTACATACAGCACTGCTCTGCTCTATGGAGAGGGGAGAACAACAAAGTGGCACCCCGCTGTGCTCTCTCCCCTTCACTTCCATTACAATAGTTCATCGCCAGGACAGATCGATGAATGATGAGCACTGTACACACATCAGATTCTTGTCCGATACTAGCCCTGAGGCGATTATCGTACGAGAATCATCTGACTTGTAGCCTAAGACATAGGATTTAGGTATTCAGGTGTAACATCATGTTGGGTGTATTTAGGTGTAACATCATGTTGGGATTCTGTGGAGGCAATTATTTGTCAGTGCCAGCAAATACCAGTATTTGTAGCTGGATATTTTAGTTGTTAGCTTTTTGCTACAGATTAAAGTGAACTTTTCTCCTTTTCTACTGGTAAATACCCCTCAGATTTTAAACATGCCATAATTCTACCTATCATAAAGAAACCCTCACTGGACCGCTCCCTACCCTCTAACTACCGTCCTATCTCCCTTCTCCCACTTCTTGAATGCCTTGTCTACAAAAGACTCACCCATTACTTGAGCACCAACTCTCTCCTTGACCCCCTCC
>NC_092860.1:88917725-88932431 GCF_032062135.1 Pyxicephalus adspersus
AGACTTTTCTAGAGCTGCCCCAACTCTCTGGAATGGTCTTCCTCGTCCTATTCGGCTTGCTCCTACTTTCTGCTCATTTTATTTAGAGGGCACTCAAAACCCATTTTTTCAAACTTGCCTACCCAACTATTTCTGTCTTCTGAAACTGTCACTACCACCCATCACTACATATCTCCCATCCTATTGTGTGTAAGTTCCCCCACCTACTAGATTGTACGCTCTTCGGGGCAGGGTCCTCTCCTCCTCTATCACTGTCTGTATTAGTCTGTCATTTGCAATCCCTATTTAATGTACAGCGCTGCGTAATATGTTGGCGCTATATAATCCCTGTTTAATAATAATAAAATAATAATAATAACCTTTCAAAGAAAAATTAATCTGGTAATACAGGGGTGTCAAACTCAAATACACGGTGGGCCAATTGAAAAATTTGGACAAAGTTGTGGGCCAACCTTGATAGTTATTGAAGAATTATCTACAATATAGGAAAGTCGCTAATGAATGTCAACAGAGGAGGGGGCGCTTCTGGGTCCTAATTGACGCGCCAGCAGAGCATTCTGGGATTTGTAGTATTAGCGGTGCATGTACTGTCTACTGGCGGGCCAGCTTTAGTAGACATTTGGCCTGAGTTTGACACCCGAGTGTTAATGGAAGGCTTGTCCAACTTATAAAACCAAAAAAACCCTTCTTTAAATTACCTTTATTTTTGTGTGTGTCTGTCCTTTTTACGATGGACCTGAATGGGATAAAGGTTGTATATGCTAGTTTAAGGGAAAATAGGCAGAAGTAGTGTCTTACTAATCAGGAAATCAAATGAGACCTCACAAGTTATCACTTCAATATATAATCATTGGAAATCACATTTATTGGGGTACCATAGACTTTAAGTTACCACTGTGCCAGTTTGCAGCATTCCATGCACATACTAGTACTTGTGTCCACTATCTGAAGTGTACAACCTTGCTTTTGGTATTTCAGTCATCCATAGCATGTTTACAAGAATTATGTCAGCGATTGTATCATACATGAGACTGCAAGGTCATAAAGTGGGATAGGTCACAGTTTATAGGTCCATTCTTTGCAGATGTGAATGTCAGAAACTTGAAAGCCAAGAATCAGGACAACCTAATTCGTTGTGTTTGGAGAAAGGTAAATCTTAGTGTAGCACACTCACAATAGAATGATAAAAATCCTAATATATATATTTATATTTTATTTACCCACAACAATAATTCTAACCCATAAAAACAATAAAAACAGTACCTATGATTAATAAATAGCCATTAGTTACATGTAAAATGAGCCCTATGACATAAAAATATAATACTACAACATGAATAAAAAAAAAACTTTGTGTAAAACAGAAACATGAGATACATTTTAATAAAAGCTCATAATGAATTTAATAAAATGGTTTTGAAAAACGTTTTAGATACAAAGGAAATATGTTTAGAACCTAATCTAAACTCCTGAAGTATTTTTAGAAATAAAAATAAAGAAGAGCAAGAGTAAAAAAACATTTAATATTCCATTTTTTTTTTTTTGCTCAACAGTGAGCATGCACGGAGTGTGCAAAGGGACACACAGTGTTTGCAAAGCGACAATTCTCAGCACACTGGTCCATCTCTAGGATGAATGAGGAAGAGTCCCTCCTGAGCTTTGGCCTACACAGCCCTGCAATACAAGTGATTACATGATTGTGTGCACATTTTCAAAGACCAATATATTTACTGCAACCCAAAAAGCAGCCAAATAGACTAAATAGAATCTGATTAAACCTGCTTTTTATGTCATGTATACCATGGATAGCTTACCCAGAGGAGAACACTACTCAATCACTATATCAGTGTAGCATGAATCATTGCTCTAAGGTCTATTCTTTAATTCGAAATTGAATGTGTAAAGTGTATTTTATTAATTTAATTACATATAGAGTTTCATACTGATTCATCCTTAATTATATGTATATCTAGCAATATAGGGAGTGGCGCTTACAGTTCTACATATATATAGAATTAGCTGGTCTTGCATTCCTATGAATTTGTTGGCATATATTGTGTCAGATGCACTGACATAACATTTTATTGGTAAATACATGGAAATAACACCAGATAAAAATGTTGAGAATTTTTACTATGTTAGGAATCTGCTCCACAGAGAATAATTCTACTCTTACGTTTCATATGGCAAACTTGTTCATATGTAATACTTTTCTAATGACAGTGCTGTTTCTGTAAAAGGAAATGCTGCTATGATGCATGCTCTCTGATCTCCTAAATAATACACCCAAAATAATATTAGTTTTTGGCTGCTATGCTTTAAAGCAAATCAGAAGCCATGCTTGTAGTGTGTTTGCTTTAAAATGGAACTGAAATCCTACTTTGAAAATGAGAGATCGGGCAGGTGTTTATTGTGGAAAGTCCCTTCTGCAATAATTATTCTTACCTGCCTGATAGTCGCCCAGCTGTCAAATTTCACTGAGCTGCACAAAAAATTGTGAAAAGGTAGCTAATGTTTTTTTTTTTTTGCAGAAATTTTATTTGGGGGTAGGGAAGAGCAACTGTTTCTTGAAAATTAACTTGGCAAAAAATATACATTGTTTATATGCTCTGTAGAGATTTTATTTGTAACATATTTAATTTATGGTACACAGTGTCAAAGCAATGCAGTTGTGAAGGTTCCTGAAAGAAGAAATTATTTTCCTATTAGTGATTTAACTGTAAAGGATATTTCTTTAAAAAATCAAATAGACAAAGTTAGGTGTTTCCCTGGTGCTGTTATTGGAGATAAGAGGTACATTTTAAATATTTATTTAGGAAAGTTAGTCAACATAGCAATGTCAATGTTGGGCATCAATGATTGGTCCTACAACGTGGTGCTTTTCAGAGTTTAGGCCAGGATCTTTACAAAGTATGTTCTACCCTTACATTTATAGAGGTCTTACCCGTCTATATTACACAAAAAGTATATGATTTTGCAATTCAATGTGTAGGTAACAAATTCACGTTTGAAGTGTTTGAAAATGTCTGGAAATGTGCACAGATTTAATCAAAACATTTATTTGCCATCTATTAAGTGCAGTTACTTCTAGTAAAACACTGCAAAAGTTGTTTGTTTGTTTGTTTTTTATTCACCATGGATATCTGTGTTGCCCTCGATCCGCATGTGTGTGTGTACTGGGTCTTTCATATGAATAGCCAATATACACATCAGAGGTTGGGGAGGGGGTGAATAGACACTCAGTGTTAAACTGCTACTGTAAAAAACACTTCCAAAAGTCCAAAAGTTTCAGTTACCCTTAGCCATGATGTTTACAGGTGGTCTGATATTCAGCTGTAAATAAGTTATTCTGCATACCACACTTCATCAGAATCTTTTGGGCCATGCATTTAAACTGAGCGTAGAATTCTTTTGTCCCCCTCCCTGAAGGTAATAATACATTTTAAGGGTTTTTGTTTATAGGGGTTTGTTTATTGGGGTGGTGAATGCACTTACTTCATCATTATTGATATTTACTAGTATCTATATAGTGCTGATATATTACGCAGCGCTGTACAAAGTCCATAGTCATGTCACTAACTGTCTCCTAAAGAGGCTCACAATCTAATGTCCCTACCATAGTAATATGCAATAACCACAGTCTAGGGCCAAGGTAATAGCCAATTAACCCTAAATGCATATTTTTGGGATGTTAGAGGAAACTGGAGTTTTTGAAGGAACCCATGCAAAACCCATGGGGAGAACAAAAACTCAATGCAGAATCCTGGCCAAGATTCAAACCAGAGACTAGTTACTAGTGCACACATCATATATGTTCTAGTTTAGGTTTTAAGCTTTGCTGACATCTCTAACCCTAGGAATTATTATTATTATTATTACCAGCGGAAAAAAAACACTATAAAAGAAGGAAGTACTGTGTTTTTTTTTTTTATTGCAATAATAGCACAACAGTACCATTAATTCTGAAAACAAATGAACTACTTGAACCCTGTGGGTCTGCCTATAGAAAAGCATCTTTGCTTAAAACTGTTGTAGTATATAGGAGAGCCTCAGGGTTTAAATAACCTGTGGATTAATGAATTAACCTAAATGACAATAAAAGAGGTTTTAATTCTGTTCAAGATGCTGGGCAATACCCTTTTCAAAACAGTTCTTACAAGCAGGAGCAGATATATGCTGGAGCCCCTGGGCCTGATTTTTTCAAGGCTGGAAAGGATAAGCTTTCTGGTCCAGGATTGAAAACATTTGCTAACAAATAGTAAATGACTTTTAAGAAATCCATTCCAGGTGTTTTGTATCACCCAGCTTCACTGATGAAAGTGTATCCTCTCCACTCTTGGAGAGCTTTTTTAAATCAGTCCCATTAAGAGGGTTTTTTTTTCCAAAACTGTTTTTTAAACTGTCCATCCAGGGGAGATGATGTTCTAGACCAGGGTTCAGCAAACTCCGGCCTTTAGGCCAGATACGTCCTAGCCGGTAGTTTGTTTCCACCTAACGCCCCCTGGCCGATCTGGCCTAATGTCAGAAGGCGTTAGGAACTACCGGAGCCGGAGCCCTGGTGCCGCCTCACTGCTGTTGCTCCCCTATTTATCGCGGCCGTTGATACTTTCGCCGCCACAGTAAATAGGAGTAGCTCCCTGATGGGAAATCCCTCTCCTCCGTATGCATTTCACTTCAGGGGGTGTTCCCTGTTGGTGGGTGGAGCCATTAGGGTGGGACTCGGCCCGGACTAAGCCCGGCCTAGTGTGCTCCCGCCCACCCCTGAAATGGCCTAGTGGCCATAAATGTTAGCCTACCCCTGTTCTAGACTTACAAATGGAGATAGATTATCTGATGGGAGGTACCAATGTCTTTGGTTTAATGTTAACATAAAAACAAAAGTTTTGGATTTGGACAAATTTTTCTGAATTTGGTAAATTGGCTGCCTTGGATGAATCTGCTGCCTTGTGCTGCTACATGTGTTAACACAACAAAATTAACAACAATTAAGTAAATGTTTGTCCTTGAAGCATTTTTAAGTATTTGTATAAAAGATATACATCATTGCAAAAGGTTTTTGTTAGTTAGGAACCAATATCATATTTGTACTGCTGTTTGTATACTGTATCAGGGGTTTTCTTCTCTCCCTATGATGTTGCAAAAAAAAAAAAAATCTCCAAAATTAGAAACGGATATTAAGAAAAAACTTTCTAAAACACTATAAAAAGGCAGAAAAATGTAAATGAACTATGCTAACCAGTCAATTGCTTGCTCATATTTTTTATCCTACAATAACACTTTGTATTTGTAACATTAGCTGGATACTTTGATTTATTTTCTAGAAGGAAGGACAGTTGGAATACACTTGAATGCCAAATGGAAGCACTGGTTTTCTGTTCATGCAATGATAACCAAAGATTTATTGTCACAAAAGCCACATTTTATGAAAACTGACAAAGTTAAAGTGGGATGTTGATTATGACACACACATATGGTTGTTGGCAGATTAAATTTGATATTAAATTGTTCTTTTGAATAATGCACCTCCTAACATGTAGAACAGGTTGGGGCAGCTTCTGTCAATAAAACAATGGTATAAATACAAGGCAAGCAGACCAAACAGCAAAGGGCCATAGATATTAAGAAAATCCTTTAGAATGACAAATATCAGAAGGTATGTGGCCAGAGGGCTGCTGCACACAATCTAGATGAAGCTGTTCAGCCTGCTCTGTCAGCAGCCCACTCACAGAGTTACCTCCTTAGCTCCTCTGATGCTTAATCTAGAGCTTGGAGTCAGGACTCTCCCTGGCTGGCTGCTGAGAGGTATTTTTACAGTAGTAATGAAAGTGGAACTAAAGTATTATCAGGCATGTCGGTATTGCAGATAGGGACAAGCTATAATCTATCTGCAATAATTTGTTTTACCTGCCTGATTGCTCCGGGTTTCTGGCAAAAAGCTGAGCTGTGCATTAGCGGGGTCAGCTTTGGGAATGCAAAGACTAGTTAAAGCAGGTCATATACAGGTCAGGAGGAGATCAACGGCAGGTCAGATTAGAGTGGCACATGGTTCAGTGGCTAGCACTTTTGCTGTTGAAGCTCTAGGATAACAGCTTTGAATTTCAGCCAGGATATGAATAACGTAGAGTTTGTATGTTCTACCCAGTTCTTTTTTTTTTAATAAAAAAAAGGTGCCAGAGTCAAGACACTGTCCATCTCGCCCCTCTTCTTCTCCAGATACTGTACCAAACCTTTCGCCCAGAGGTATGTGAGGAAAAGAGAATAACAAATGCTTTAATGAGGGGTTTAGAGTTGTAATTCTCCTTTGGAAAATCTGTCAAGAAAAGGTGCTGGAACTCCGTTCTGGTGGATTCAGTGAGAAATAAAAGCCCTGGTTCTTCTCATGTTTGTGTGGGTTTCCTCTGGGCACTTTTCCACCTCCTAAACACATGCAGGTAACAATTTGTTCCCCCTAAAAATGTAAACTATATTACGACATGACATATGGGTATGGTAGGGAAATTTTACTATAAACCCCCCTGAGAGACTGTTCAAGAAATGCAAGGTCTCCAGGGGGTTATTGGGAGATGCGTACAGTGCATCTTCATGGCTACCTACCCTTCCCTAATGCATTCTTCCCTAGGCACATTACCAACAAAGTCTCCACCGGCATCCATATTTGTCAACTCCCCTACTCATACTACATCCCTCCTCATTTAACACTGCATCCAATCCCAGCAAACTCAGCAAACCCCCTTCCCTCAGCCATCTCATCAAGTCCCCTGCTCACCTCACCAATAAACCAGCCTCCTATGCATCCCTACCTATCGCAGAATGCATTCCTCTCCAGTCACTCACTTCCCTAAATTCTGCCACTCCCAGTTCATGCTGCAATCAGCTATTACCACCTCAACAAAAAATGCCCCCTTTTCTACCTCAATACCTTACCCCACTTCAATGCATACACATTCCTATCCACCAAGTCCTTGCCACCTATCACTTAATTCCTAGCAACCTCTCCAACAAACCTCCCTGCCCCATACTCATACTATATTCTTCCCCCCCACCAACACAGCCCTTCTTCCTTTCTCTTAATCAAACGATGAAATTGACCCTTAAAAAGTTTTGTATACCCCAGCAATGAATTATTCCTATTTTCCCCATTTTGGTCTATTCAATATAACATTGAAAGAATTTTGTTTTGGAATTTTTTCCTACAACTGATATCAGTTTTGGGACATTTCTGCTCCCACTGAATTTTGACTGTCACAGGTTCTGATTCTGCCCAGTCACCTCATCTCTTGTTCCTGCTGTCACCTGCATTACCACCCACAGTATTCAAGCATGGAGACAGAATGCTGCCTTTGCTGTGCCGGACCTCACTTCCTAAGCTCCCACTGGTCATCCCGTCACAAAGTACTGATCCTAGAGTCAGAATTCCTCCTCCTGATGACACCAGTATGGGGGAATATTTCCACCTATAACATTTACATCATGTTCTCCTCCAGAAGTATTCTCAATTATTTGGGAATGCACTTTCTATTTAACTAATAATGGGGCAAAATCCCTTTTCCTTCTGACACCAATGTTGGGGCATAATTACTTCTCACTCTGTGGGAAAAGGATTTTTGCCCCATCATTGGTGTCAGAGAGATAAGGAATTTTGCCCCATCTTTGGTGTTTGTGGGAAAAGGATTTTTGCCCAATTATTGGTGTCAAACACCAAAGATGGGGTAAAATTCCTTATCTCTCTGACACCAATGATGGGGCATAATTCGCCCTTCTGTTGACACCAATGATGGGGCATAATGCCTCCTCTCCCTGACACCAAAGATGGGGCATAATTCCTCCTCTCCTTGCCACCAATGATGGGGCATAATTCTTTCTTCCTCTGACACCAATGATGGGGCATGATTCCCAATGACACTAATGATAGGGTAAAATTCTCACTGACACCAATAATGGGGTATAACCACTTATGACACCAATGATGGGGTATAATTCTTAATGGCACCAATGATGGGGTATAATTCCCAATGACACCAACAATGGGGTATAATTCCCAATGACACTAACGATGGGGTATATTTCCCAATGACACCAATGATGGGGTATAATTCCTCCTCCCACCATAACTGATGGGTCCCATTCAATGACATTGGGACATTTTTACTTCCACTGACCACCACCCCGTGGGATAAACATTGAAGTCCTAAGTTTTACAGGTAATTACCAATGGTAACCGATTCTCAGTCATTAATGATTTTTGTCTGGTATAACAGAGCTAGGTAACTGTATAGGAAAGTATTGCAGCCACCTATAAACGATATAATGCAATGTATTGCTGCTAGTGTGAGATAGGACTGCATGATGTATAATATATAATTGTATTTTCTCATTGAGCCCTGCACGTGCAGACACAATAGTTTGCAATGCTCCTCAGGTATTCCTCAGCAGAGACATGTCACTCAAAGCAGCCACGCCCACTCCAGCCGTACACACCTCTTTACCTGCTACCCCTAGTGACAGGATCCCCGCCCACCAAGCTGCCACCTATAGGAGGAGACTTCCTTCTCTCCGCCTACCCGCTCATTGTCCGTGTATCTGATTTGTTCCTTTTCCTGCTGTCACGTCGCGTCACTCCCTATTTATTAGGCCGGTCAAGGCACCGCCCAGCTTTCCTCCTCACGCCCTTTTCTTGTCTCCTCCCCACTGTCCTGTGGGCGCAACCGGGTGAAGCATGGCGGCTGTGGAGAGCAGAGTGTGTGAGACAGCGAACTGCACGAGCGAGGCCAAGCTTCAATGTCCGACCTGTATCAAGCTTGGCATCCAGGGCTCGTATTTCTGCTCTCAGGTACTTGTCCTATTGGGGCTGAGCGGTGCAGGCGGTGCGGTCCATCTCTGATATTGGTGTACAATGCGGTACTCCCATGTACGGTGTATGGGCGGCTCAGCCATGTGCTGACCTTCATGCAGACACTATGGGGTATGGAGCACATGGAAGGCGACATTCATCCTCCCAGCACTGACACAGGGGGCTGCTAAAGCTTTTACTTCCTGCTGACAACTCGTGTCCATGTCATCTACTTCCTGTCTGCATGTGGTGTCAGTGCCCTGTCATTGGGGCCCATTGTCTATCAGATACATGACTTGTAGAGGTAATGCTAAGGTACAATTGTTTTATTATAATTAAACACAGCTCCGCCCTGGTTATTAGCAGAATAGTCAGATGTGTGGGGGTTTCTTGGCTTTTCTAGGTTCTCAAATCACCTAACATTCATCTATTGATGTTTACAACAAATGGGATCTTCTACCAGAAGCACAGATATTTCAATATGACTAACAAATCTTTACATTATGATTAAACATCACATACTTGGCTTTCTATGGGTTACAATGGTTCCCTGCTGCCCATCTCCAGGCTGTAGTGTGCACATGTGTGCCTTGCGCAGCCTGTTCATGGAGATCCCCAATCATATTCTCCTCCACACATCATCACATAGTTCATATCCTAATCCCTGCTTCACCATAGAATACTATGTCTGACAAATAATGAGAATGCAAAAGTTCATTTTATCATTAAACTTTCAAGCTTTTTACATAAATGGGGAACCCCTAGAAAAGGCATGGAGGTGCAGCAGTGTAAAGTTCCCCGATAAGAAATCCACAATGGGGCAGGTCATTATTGCGGAGGTGATTAGATGATCTTCAATAATCCCTTCGACTTGCTTGATTATGCCAGTGATCTGACACAAAGCGTGTTGTGTGTTGTGTCAGATCACAATGTGCAGTGTTGGTTTTGGTTGGCAGGATACCCAGTGTTCCTGGCTTCTCCTGCGCATGTCAGGAATGAATGAACTCCACATACCTGCACAGGAGTTACAGTGCTGTCCTGACCAATGATTATGACTGAAGACCCTCTACAAGAGGAAGATGCTGAACCCTGCAATGGGACAAGAACAGGTGAGGTATGCAGGTTTAGTTCTTCTTTAAAGCATGTCCATAGCCTGAACTGCCCCTCTCACCCATTGTGGATAGTGTATGGAAGGGTAACAGAACAAATGTTTGCTATTGGGTTTATATACCTATTTGATACATTCCTATTATCCCAGCTAAAATCTTGTGCAGGTAACTCTTTTCTCCTAAAGGTATGTCCCGTAACACTAGAATGAATCAGTGCTGTTCAGTTCATTGGGAAGGATGTGGCAGAGGCACCCACTGCGTCCTCTTGTTTTAGGAATTTCTAGTTGTCATCTTCACTTCCATTACAGCAGATCACTAAATGTCTGGGATGATGACATTGTTACCTGAGGACTACAGGTAGGGTTCCTTCATCCTGTCTTGTTTCATTCTTCTACAGTGTTGGACTGTGTACACACATGCAATAATTGTTGTTGGAAACGAACGACTAACGATTGATCGTTTGATAATCGTAAACAAAAAAGTGAACAACTGCCAACAACAATGACGATGAACGAGGATTGTCGCTGAATACTGACAACTGTCCCAGCTGATCTTATTGGTCCATGGTCAGAGATTGTGGATTGTTCTGTGGTACACTTTCTCTCGTACATGTCACTCCCTGCATCGTTCAAACGATTGTATTTACTGTGTGTACATTGTTGGTGGTTTATATTTGAACGATCATATCGTTTCAGCATGTACAGAATCGTGCACTATATGATCGTTTCAAAATAATTGTGAATAATCGTTGATCATGTGTTTTCTAACGACAATTATTGCACATGTGTACCTAGCCTTACAGTTGTGCTAGTGTGTTACTGTCAGAACTTCCAGAGGGGAAGCAAAGCAAAATTATTCGTCCACACATTAAGACTGGGTAAAGGCGCAGTATACTATTGTTCCTGGGTTTAGGTTCTTTTAAAGAAGACTTTCCTCCACCCCCACCTTCGGTCTCAGAACATGTACAGTGGTGGGTTTTCTTTAACAAGCGTTTTTATTGAATAAACATGCATTGCAGCCCAGCAAATTCACCAATGTTGTTCTTTTCCCTGTCTGCAGATTAGGCTGCTATTCACATTCTAGCAACCAGCATTGTAATTTTGTGTAGAAAGGTACATGTCTAGATAAGAAATAAAATGGGAGGGGCAGATACGATGGGGGGGGGGGGGATAAAGGTATTTCTGAGTAGTGTTCATGTTCTTTGTAAGGGATTGGAAAGGGGATGTACACATGACCCCCCCCCCCAGATAAAAAGCCTGCTTCAAAACCATTTTTTTTCTTTTTCATTTGCTTAAAATCACATTATGGGTTTTCTCAACATTCTCCTAAATCTACTTAATAATAATCACTATGTGAATTGTTTAAAAAATTTAGCAATCAAATTCCTAAATAGCAGGAAATCATTCTCTGTTCATGTTTCCAATAACTGAAAAAGGTCAATGCATTCATGACAACTTTTCTTTGCCGTTAGAAGGCAGCAACACACATATTGCATGTTAACCAAAGCTGCACTGTTAGCTGTAAAAGAAAACATGTACATTTTCAGTCATTTATTACTTATCCAAAAAAGTAAATATTTAATTGTGCTCATAAAATGCATTTGACACATTTCTTTTTTTTTTCAACACAAGGAACAAAACTCACTTGTCAAAAAATGTTAGCAGCTCTGTCACTTTTTACAAAGTGTCCTTACATACAAAAGAATCCATGCCTGATTCATTGCCAGTGTTCTCTTGAACAGCGGTTGACAACCTTTCGGACCTCGCAGACCACTAAATTCATAATTTTCATTCTCACGGACCATTAAAATGAATTTTTAAAAAAAAGATAAATATATTTTGTATTATAATGATCTTCCTAATGGTGCCTGACAAAGACTGTGGAGGATGTGATTTATTGATCTGCTCATGGTTAAGTGAAGTATTACTAAACAAGAAATGATAGTCAAACTATTTGATGCCATTAAATTTAACCGTTAAAGAAAATATATGGTTAAGGTCATACTTACCTAAAAGAGCATCTGAGAAATAAACAAATAAAATAAAACAATTGGATGAGAATCGGTATTCGTGGAGCGTGGTGACTGTTGTAATAGTGGAAACAATACTGAAGCGTACAGCTCGGCAACAGTTTTCTCATACAACCTGAGACTACACTGATGTTACGCTGCGCCTCCCTCGTTTTTCCGTCTCTAATACAGTTCATGAATTTAGTGCAATGTAAAGGCGAAAAAGTTATTCAGAATAGAAGGATTTATTACAGTATTTTTGTTTTAGTAATGAAACAAAAAAATTGCAAATTTTTCTCATGGACCACTGGTTGGCGCCTGCTGCTCTTGGGGGGTGGGGGTGGGAAAGCTTGTTAAATGGACTTCCCAGAACTTTTCTGGTGTCCTATGGCACCACTTTGCTCTGTGGTTTGTTCCAACCACACCTTTTCTAGTAGTAGAAAAAACCATGACTTGCAACATGGAACCAGTGTTTTTCACAGCTAAGTGGGTTTTGGATGCTAAAATTTCTTTATTTTTTTGTTCTTCAGGAGATTGCACATAAGCAGTGAGATTAGTATACAAACTTTTCTTTTGAAGGGATTTTTTTTCTTTTTGGATAGCTACAGAGTTGCTTTCATTGGTTTGCCTCTGGATAATGTTTCACATTTCTCTTATCCTGGGCTGTACTCACTTAGTCTGAATGTCGCTAGGTACATAGGTGGATGGTTAGGTACCTATGAAGATGGCTTCATTCACATGCAGGATCTGAGTACCAGGTAGTGCTGCCATATTCTGGAACATTGGTGTCCATGTGCATGGGAAAAATGACAGAGATTGGTGTCAGCAGTGACTAGGTGCAACTTATCATGAGTGTAAATGGTAACTCATATTGGTGGGAACCATAGAAGGATATATAGGAGACATGGACCTTGGTCTTTCACTTAAGTTGAAGGCACGCCAGGCTCAGTATGTCTTTATATTTTGTACATTGCTCTAACAAAACCATATTTTTGTTGGTACTATTTGACCTGCATGTCGTTGGCTAGCTGGGTACTGAAATAAACATTACCTCATACATGGTTTGGCTTCTAGAGTCAGACTGGGCACATTAAATGTCAGTAATGCAGGCTAGAGTTTTATATGATTGAATAATTAATTCACCAGATACTGATAATTCAGCTGTAAAATGAGACCTGAATTACATTCACCCTTAAATGCCAACATTGTAGTTTACCACAACATATTGTATTCTACCCTACAGTGATCCCTGCCACGGCTAAATGTTATGGGTCTATTGTGGTGGGAAGTTTACATGGCTAGAATGCATAGGTGTTCCAGGGCAGTGAAGATGTATGGCTCTGGATGTAAAGCTTGGACTGTAGCCCTCATATGTGAAGGGGGAGTAGGTTAGTTTAGCCTGGGACTTTTTGCATTTAGCTTTCGTATTAGAAAGCTGATCAGGACTTTTACCAGGTTTTACAGTTTAGGTTCATTAAATAATGTGTACTGGCATGTTGTGCAAAAAGGTTTAAAAGTAATTATTTTTTTTTTTTTTTTTTTTTTATGGTAACATGAGTTTTTTTTTCCCGTCAGCTTGCCTATGCTTTAGGGCTAGAGCAAAATAGGAATTTTACACTGAATTTACTCCTTTGAAACATGTTTGATATTTGATTAAGTTTATGGACCATTTTAAATCATTCAAGAACTTATAATTGCAAAATGCTTGTGCAAGTGTCACATTAGTTGGCTGCCCAGTGCCAGGAGAGGATTTCTGCGGGACCCAGGAGTATCATGAGTTAAGATGGAGGTTGCTGGGAACGCAGGGCTGCCAGAATCTGTCAATCGTCTCTGGAGGACAACCCAGAAGAAGGTAGATGTGTGCCATTCTGTACTAGTATGCTATGTATACCTGTAGGGTATGGCCAAAGCTTCTCAACCAGCAAGTTTACTTCAGCTTTTAAAGCAATTTGTGTGCAAATCCTTCTCTAAGACTTGTATTCCTGTGGGCAATATTGTATGTAGTATAGTGGGTGACTGCAAGAGGTATAATGTGAGTTCTCATCATTGCTGTATTTTTGTGATGGAGGGGCAGGAATATTCTCATTCTTTGATGGCTGGCTCTGTAACAATATAAACATAGCTGTGGCAGAATAAAAAGTATGCCAAAAGGGCATTCTGTAGTCTGCATCACAAGTATTTGCCTACTGGTATATTTGTGTATATATGGCTGGTATAAGTAAAAGCAGGAGGAGGTCAAGAAGAATGGGCTGGGATGGAGCCATAATAGTGGGATGGTTTGGGGTGGAAAGAGGCTGCGTAAACAGATCATATTTATCTGCTTTGATTTGTATCCTAATCTCTCCACCCAGTGCGTTATACACAGGGTAATTCCCTGAGTCATTTGAAGAGGGCGGGTAGCCTTGTCTGCACTTGGTGTTTTGTGTCTCGTTATGCCTTTAATGGAACATAATATTACAATTTTAATGCTTTGAAAAGCAATTTCTCGTTATCCAATATACATGAAAGAAATGAGTAACCTTGCACATACAAGTTTTTTTACTCCCTTTGGCCTTTTTACGTGTGTGTATATGCGTGTATGTATTCTAAAGCACTATAAGGAAATTTTTTTTTTCATGGGCACTTAGGTCCACAAATATTTGAACATATGACTTTTTTCCTTTTTTTCTAATTTTGGTTCTGTACATTACTACAGTTAATTTTAAATGAAACAACTCAGATGCAGTTGAACTGCAGACTTTCAGCTTTAATTCAGTGGG
>NC_092860.1:88933335-88958812 GCF_032062135.1 Pyxicephalus adspersus
GTTCAGAGACATACTGTCTGCTCAAATCCAGCTAAATGCAGTCACATTGATTGGGAGGCGTTTCATAATACAGATGGACAATGACCCAAAACATACAGCCAAAGCAACCCAGGAGTTCCTGGCAGTAACCCCGAGTCACACTCTCGGTAGGTAAACCTATGGGAAGGTTAGTGAATACAGCACTTACCTGATCCGCCTGCGTCGTCTATCGCCGCAATCTGTCTTCTTTCTTCCACCTCTGGCGTCTTCTGCACATGATGAGTCACCGTGGGAGTTCCTGGTGACGTTGGTGCGTGTGTACATTGCCGATGGGGTGGGAAAAATTCAAAATCCATTTGTATTGCATTTAATACAAATTAACTGTATTGAATGCAATACATTGGATTTATGTGTAAATGCAGTACATTGTTTTAAAGAACATTTATTTTACAGTATATATATATATATATAATTGTATGAGTATTTTAAAAAAATATTATAATATATAATTTTTTTAAATGTATTATTTTTACGTGATTTTGTTTCAAACTTTATTATACTCATACTATATTATATTGTTAAATACATTTTCATGAAAAACAATGTACCGCTTTTAGACATATAAAATCAGAAAGAAATGTACCGCTAGGGAGGTTGAAGCAAAGAAGTGGAATATTCTTAAATGGCCAAGTCAGTCACCTGATCTGAACCCAATTGAGCATGCATTTCACTTGTTGAAGACTAAACTTCACTGAAAGCTGTTGCAGTAAAGGCCTGGAAGAGCATTAAAAAGGAGGAAACCAAGCATCTGGTGATGTCCATGAGTTCAAGACTACAGGCTGTCATTGCCAGCCAAGGGTTTTTGACCAAGTATTAGAAATGAACATTTTATTTTCATCTTTTTAATTTGTCCAATTACTTTTGAGCCCCTGAAATGAAGTAATTTTGTTTAAAAAAAAAACACATTTTTATGCAATCTTTTTGTTCAACCCACTGAATTAAAGCTGAAAGTCTGCAGTTCAACTGCATCTGAGTTGTTTAATTTAAAATAATTGTAGTAATGTACAGAACCAAAATTAGAAAAAAGTTGTCGGTCCAAATATTTATGGACCTAACTGTATGTCTTGAAACTAGAGGTTTCCTAAAGTGCTTCTATGCATGTAATAGAATATATCTACTGGTGTCCACACTGTTCATGAGGACAGAATGGCATTTTATAGCAAAGGATATTAATGAATTAGAAAATTATATTTATAAAATAGAAAAATCTGCTGTTTGTTGAAAGTTTTTATATAGATATGTGTTATCTCCTCCTGTATCACTGTCTGTCATTTGCAACCCCTATTTAATGTACACGCTGCGTAATATGTTTGCACTATATAAATCCTGTTTAATAATAATATTCTACCAATTACACTTGTCTATGCATCTGGACAGACAGGCACTATTTTGCATTCCAAATATTGTTTGGAATTAGAGGTCACTAATAGTACAAATGATTTGCCAAAAAACCCTTCTCCGTTTTCCTTTTACCAAGAGGTCACTAAAGGCTTATTTTAAATTTTTTTACTGCTTTTTAGGAATATGTACATGCATGGTTGCCTTCAATTTGGTCGCCTTGCATTTGTTAGGATTGTGCATCATTTGCCTTTTGATTATTCAAGTATTTGTATAGCATCCTGATGCGATAACTTCTGTTGGGAGAGATTTTGATATTTACACTCGCACCCAAGAGAAATGACATACAAGGAGCTCACATTGAATCCTGGAGACAGTTAACCATGCAGTTAAAAATAGCCCAGAGACTATTAAAGGAAAAAGATACAGCACGCGTTCTTGACATCCTCCTCCATTTTATTTATGTTCTTATAAATTATGATTCTGAGAATCTAAAACTCCAGCGCCCATATCACCATAGTGGTAGTTTGAAGTTAATCCTTTCTACCTATGAAAAGATTGTTCAGGTCAATACATTACTTTGTATATAGCATTAGTTTGTTCTGCTCATCTGTCCTAAATTTGTAGCAGGTATTTTCATGTTCAGGACTGATCTACTGACAGTGAGGGAGCAGAAAGCATCAGACAGGCATACTGATACAAACTTCATTCATTTTATTGCCTATCCAACTATTCTTCTTTTAGGCCCCTTTCAGACATGCAGTTGAAAACTGCACCATTAGCTGCCTCAGCTGTTTCCCTTTAGATGCTATGCTGACAGCTGCTTTGGAGAGCTGGTGAGGTTCTGAAGTTCTTCCCTGCAGAGAAGGAAAGGCAACTGTGCAGCCAAAAGAAACTTGTCACTTTCAGTTACCGCACTACAATACAGCGCAGATGCATGTACAAAATAAGAGTGGTTGTGCCTGTGGTAGTATGGGCAAGTGAAATTGGTACCAAAACCCGGTTACCTGACCAGCAGCTTCTGGTAATCTGAAAGTAGTAGTCATTTTGACCTGGCACACAAGTGTTTTTTGTAGAAGTTTACAATTGGTTATCTGTATACTTAGTTTTTCCTATATGACCTATATTTCCCACATATACCACTAGTGAAAAAAAATGAACACTTGCCTAAAGTGCAGGATCAAGATGTGCTTGCATCTATCCGCCATGGTCTGCAGAGAATGGCCGAGTTCCCAGAAGCCCATGGGACACACAGCAGCATTATATCTGTCTGAATAAAGACTGGGCACCAGGTCCAACCAACAACACCTGGATGTTAAGAATTTTATTTTGAACAACCGATTAGGAATATCTGTTTTTTAATAAGCATTATAAAAGCATTTTTTCCTTTTGCAGGAGTGTTTCAGGGGCAGCTGGGCAACACACAAGTTACTGCACAAGAAAGCAAGTGAGTATTAGGACTCATTTAACATCATGTTTTTTTTTTTTTTGGATGAAGCACTTAACTGTCAAAGTTCATTTAGAAAAAAAAGTCCATGTTTGCAAGGGTCTTTGGTGACACAAGATCAGTGCTGTGTCAGCTGAAATAGGATGCATGCTAAGAGAAAAGGCTTGACAAGTACTGCAGATAATACAGAGCTGGCAAGCCCCCACCCACTGTATCATATTCAGTGCAAAGGAATGCTTGGAGGCAGTGAATGTTTTCTGTTAAATAGACTGATAAATGTGTCATACATACGAAAGATGTTCGTTTTTTTTTTTTTTTTTTTTTTTTTTTTTTGCAGATCATGCAGTATTGTTTTTTTGTGTTTTGGTACGAATCATTTGTGATTCAAAAAACACCCACTGTAAAAACAATGCTGCTAGTCTTTAAATTTAACCCTGCATTCTTTTATACATGAGGCTCATGCTGTGTGCACACACAGGGGCTTGTCTGCTCTCTAAACTAAATAAACCTTCCCCCTTAGGACATTAAGCTTTCCACCTGTCATTCAGCAGACAAATGCCACTACCTCTCTTGCCCGTTCTGGCCTTTGACAGTTGAATTGTAATGGTGGGACTAAGGTAAGAGTCAGTGATGCTAATTATAGAATGTGAGAATAGCCTGCGGCCCTGCATACAGCCTCTGCCTAGCATCCAAAGTGTTCAGATACACAAGCATCAATCTAATGTGCGTGCTAGGAGAAATAGCTTGACAAATACAACAGTCACATGCACATATACTAAAACCCCAGTATTTCTTTAGGCACCTTTTAGACCAAATTGTGCGTGTGTGTGTGTATAGATATATATTTATGATTTATTATATTATGAATGTCTGTTTTGTAATGATACCTTTACTTTGTTTTAATATAGAAGATGACAAAGGCAAGACTGAAGCTTCACCATGGACAATGGAAGGAGAAACTAACACCGATCCATGGCCAGGCTATAGATATACTGGAAAACTCAGACCACACTATCCACTGGTGTGTTAATCTTGGTCAATGCCAAAAAACGTGAAATTTTAATACCACCAATAACACAGGGACTGGGGTCTTATTTTATGCACATATTATTTTTCATAGATAGGGAGGTTTGTGCCTCTTATCCTTTCTCAGTGTTAAGATATATGAATGCAGTTAAAAATGGCTTTCTGAAGATTTTAGTTCTTCTGGATTTTTGGTTTCAATATTTTGTCACAAACACAGTATAAATGTCAGAATGCCTTATCTGTGTACCTTGTTGCCAGATAGATGGTCATCTACCGTTTTCAGAAGCCAGAGTTATAAATCACAGAGAGAGATATATGAAATTGCTCCTAAATACAGTAGATAAGTGGTGTTACATCTGTCACCTGAAAAAGTTGAACACATTGACAGACCTGTGACTGCTTTGGAAAGAAACTTTACAATCGGTGACAACAAAAGCTCTGCTTAATCACTTTGGTTGTTCTATTTCATTATTTTTTCACCAGCGGAGGAAAGTTCTGTACGCCGGTGACAACAAAAGCTCTGCTTAATCACTTTGGTTTTTTTTTTTTTTTTTTTTTTTTTTTTTTTTTTTTAGACTCCTATGCGACCTGTCCCAAGCTACATACAAAGGCCAGATTATGCAGATCATCCTTTAGGTAATTTTTTTTTTTATGTCTATAAAATTTTATTTCAAAAATTGTCTAAAACTTTATAGTTTAACCCTCACCGGTAATCCCGAGTGTGGCTCGAGGTAAAAAAACATGCTGAAATCGGTAACCCCAAGCCACACTCGGGGTAGCTAAAATCATAAACACTTACCTGGTCCTATCGGCGTCCTCTTCCTACGATTTTTCTTTGCGAGTGCTCAGACAATCCCCAGGAGTTCCTGGTGGTGTGGGTCTGTGCGAGAGAGCGCTAAATGAAATTCCAATTATTTTGTATTGCATTCAACTGTTTTGAATCCAATGCGAAGTTTTATTTATATATATATATATATATATATATATATTTTATATATTTTTTTTAAATTGCATTTAATAAATATTGGCCATATTTTGGTGAGTTATGCCTAAGAAGTATAGGCCTACAATGTAAAAAAAAAATAAAAATACTAACATATTTAGACCAGCAGGAATCCCCAACAGTTAAAGGGGAAAAGTGCTTGCAGGACAATGCATTAGTGTGAATGTAAGTTTTATGAATTCTGCAACAAAAGGTGCATGGTGGGTGGCCTTAATATATTTTCTTCTGGTTAGTAATACACAGTGAAAAATCTGTGCAGGATGTGTAGTAGGTTGAGGGGCTTCTTTGTCCCATGTCTAGTTCCTTACTGTCTAGTACAGTGATATGTGTAAAAAAGCACTCACATGGGTCAAAAGACCTGTAACCAAAATGTTTTATAGATCAATTTTAGATTTTTGTTTTGTTATCAGGGGTCTAAAAATGTTGGCAGTTCATTGCACTTGTTTTGAAATCAATCAAGTTTGTACTTCTTGTATCGGTTTTGGTTGTTACACTTATGGTGATCGATTTTATTTGTTTTTTTTGTTTTTTTTTTTCCTTTCTAGGAATGTCTGAATCTGAGCAATCCTTAAAAGGAACCTCACAAATCAAAACTTTGTCTCCAGAAGACGTAGAAGGAATGCGTACTGTGTGTAGGGTAGGTGTATGCGTATTGTCTCATAACTCCTCCGGGGCCATCCTCATTCCCCAAATTCTGATTATAGCATGTGTTTTTTTTTTTTTTTTTTTTTTTTAAGTTAAGCGGTGCACAGATCCTAATTCTAGTATTTTGCAACAACATTTGGTTTGTATAAAAATATTTTAGTTCAAAAATTCAGCTTTGTTTTTACCCTATAGCTGGCGAGAGAAGTACTTGGAGTAGCAGCCATGATGGTTAGAGCTGGAGTCACTACTGAGGAGATAGACCATGCTGTCCATTTGGTGAGTGCTCATTCCTTTTTGTGCATTAAATAGTATAGTAGCTTGATTTAAAATAAATGACTTGCCTATCTAAATACCTTGGTTTATTAGGGGAAAAAATAGGTTTTAGAAGATTTAAATAGTGTTTCTGGTGTTAGGACAGAAATTTCCAAGATCTGGCTATTTTTGAAAATCCTTACCAATTCTAAAGAATTATGTTTTTGTGATATTCTTGTAGTTCATACAGTTCTACTAGAAAAATGTATAACATAAAAAGTAAACTTCTAAATGTGTATTTTATTTAGTAAATATGCAGTAAATAGAGAATAATGTCCATGCTCATTTGACTTTGTGTGTAAAAATGTCAACAGTCTTTTCATTCCAGTCCATAGAGGAATAATTTGCAGCACTGCAAAGTTGGACCTGATATATGTATTGTGTACCCAAATTGTCAAGTTGAAATCTGTGTTAAATGAGTTTGCTTTACTCATCTGCACATGCAAAAATTAAATAAATTTATTGATCTGTCTGTGCATACTAGTCAGGTGTAACTGGAATGTGTTCACCGCTGTTTGAGCAGCAGAGCGGTGTTACTGGTCCTGGTTTGGCAGAAACTGAATTTTTAGCATTTGAGCACTTGAGTATTTTTGGGTGCAGGGAAGTTGTATAATTATAGTAATGATTAATTTTTTTTAATTTTTTAATTCAGGGAATGTTGATTGGGTCAGTACTAGCTTTTTACTCCTTCTTTTGTGTTTGCTGCAGGCATGTATTTCAAGAAATTGTTACCCTTCTCCACTGAATTATTATAACTTTCCCAAGTCATGCTGCACATCTGTGAATGAAGTTATCTGCCATGGTATCCCAGACAGGAGGCCCCTGCAGGATGGAGATATTGTAAATGGTAGTCATACACAATACTTCTACATACAATGGAGAGAAGGAACATTACAATGGACGTGGTTTACTTAATTTCAAGTGTGTAATTTTACCTTCATTAATGTTTTCCAGTGGACATCACCGTTTATCGCAATGGTTATCATGGTGATCTCAATGAGACCTTTTTTGTTGGAGATGTTGATGAGGGAGCAAAAAGACTTGTCCAGACAACCTATGAGTGCCTAATGCAGGCTATTGATGAGGGTGAGTTCTCAACTGATGGTGAGGCTACTTTCTTTATTGGTGGCCTGCCTTTAGAATGTTTTGTTAATTGCAAACCGTAATAATGCGAGTCTATTTTTTTTTTTTTAATAGATTTATAGATTTTTTTTTTATATAGATTACTATACATTGGTTAATGGAGATTTATTTCAATCTTTTCGTGGCACCAAAAAATATGAAATGACTCTCTATAAACAGCCTATGGCCTGTATCTGTGCTTTCACACTGTGCAGTAAAATATCCTTTAAGGCCATGTTTGGCCTTTTAGAGTAGTGTTTATTGGTGCACATATAGCTTGGTTTACCATGGTATGATAATGGTAGGTTTGACAAAGCACACCTAAGCAGTGACATTATGCTTGCAGAGTTGGCAACATGGACATGTTATGTAGAGCCAGCATTTACTTTAGTAAATGTAAGTACTACAGTAGTTTTTGTAATTTTCTTTCTCCAATCTAGTCAAACTAGGAAAATTCCTTTCATGTATTAGACTTTACCTTTTTAAATGTAAATTTTATTAAAACTTGCATTTTATAGTCTTTGTGTAACGCAGTTGACAAGGCAATGTATATTTGTTCTTTCAGTGAAACCAGGTGTTCGTTACAGAGAATTGGGCAATATAATACAGAAGCACGCTCAAGCCAATGGATTTTCAGTTGTTCGTAGCTACTGTGGGCATGGCATTCACAAGCTATTTCATACAGCACCCAATGTGCCACACTATGCTAGTAAGTTTTCATTGACACTTAAAGAATAACATATGTAAAGGCAGGTGGTGTCATCTAGATTAGCAATCTCCTCCAATTTTTTTCCTTGTTTGTTTGTGTGTATGTATATGTATTTGTGTATATATGATATGTTGTATGGAATGTTTTTATTCAATTTCTCACACACAGCTTTACCAAGTTAGAGTATGTTCATCGTCATTTAGCCATCCCCTTTAGTCATTTGAATTCTAACCTTTCCATTCATTCCATCTAATCTAAACTCCACTTCACATTGTGAGTATTACCTAAAGCTGTTATTTACAATGTGCCACGGAATGCCCACTACTTCAGAATTTTCACCTAATAAATCCTTTTGATTTATGTTTGCATGCAATAAGGTTGAAAGCTTTTTAGATGAGTACTGAAGCAGGTTGCTCTAATGGTTTATAGGAAGCAATGTACAGTGTCCTATGAGCCATGATTTGCCTGCATTATATAAAGAAGCATGGAGACCCAGTGATGTAATCCCTTACTAAACAGTTCTACAATACAAAAGTCCCATAAAGGCATATTTTAGTCACTCTAAATTATGTATGTATGGGATAATCTGGTTATGTAAAAACGTGTGGGTTTAATGGTACAGTGGCTTTGCCTAATTATGGCCAAATGAACGGGTTTGCTTTAATTCCCCAGCAGCATTGCATATATTTACTTTTCGTTTGTTTCCTCACCACTGTTTATGGAAGAGATAATTATCATAGTTCTGGGCAAATTGTGATGTAACAAGGTAATCTGAAACCCTGTCTTGCTTTGACCCTTGTGATTGATTATAAAGGGGGCATGTACAAATACCACTGAGGAAATAAAGTGGCAGTGGAGTAAAAATGTCAGTGTATCGGCTAGTTATTTCAGACTAGCACATATTCTAGTGCCCCATATTACTGAGTGATTTTGTCATAGATGTTTATTTGTTTTTTTACAAATAAGATTCTGTTTTACAACAAGGATTAGATTCTTTTTTATTTTTTTAAATAGAAAACAAAGCAGTTGGTGTGATGAAACCAGGCCATGTATTTACAATTGAACCAATGATCTGTGAAGGTAAGCCCAGAACTCCTGTCAAGTTTGTCTAACAATTCTCTTATAAATATGCAGTTTTATTCATTTATTTTTGTCCCCCATTGCATTTAATAGGTGGGTGGCAAGATGAGACCTGGCCAGATGGTTGGACTGCAGTGACAAGAGATGGAAAGCGATCCGCACAGTTTGAGCACACCCTTTTAATCACAGAGACAGGTTGTGAGATACTTACAAGGAGATTGGAAGACAATGGACGTCCTCATTTTATGTCTTAGCATACACCTCTTGTCTTTACTGGTTGATATAAATGGTGTAGCTATTGCTCTGCACCATGCATTTTTACATGAAAGGTACCTTTCAGATGTGGGATTTTAACAGTGTCTATCTGCTTAGGACAGAGCAAAACACAGTACTGGTTGAAACTGTAAATGTGTTTAAAGAACTTCATGATGTTTTGAGTTGAGAAGGAAACTAAACTTAAGATGGCGTTTCTTCGCTCCCTTTTTAAATATCGGCACATGCCAATTAGCTTAGGTTTTAACATTTTGCCCTCGGTGTCAAATGTTTCCACACTGCCGCCTTACTTTTTTTTTGTCATATTAGACAGAAAACACATGATGCCTCCACAGTTGACTTTTACTGAAAATGGCTTTTTGGGGGTGCTGCTATCTTTTCATCACTCTATTCTAGCTATGCATTTCTATTTAACCAGTGGCTTGAGTTTTAATTCTGGCTGTGATTTAGGCTGCAGGGATCACACCCATGATCATTGTTTTATTTTATATCTACAATAGTAATTTAATTTTACAACTTCATTCATAATGGTGCTGAAGAATATTTACTGAACCAGCCCACCTTTGCTAGAAGCCAGACTTGTGGAAACAAAACTTTATACAGGTTAAGTGGATCTCCTGGCATAAAGTTTAAAATACATATGTAAATGTTTTAACTGTCAAAGGATTTGTAATGTTAGGATCGGCTTGTGCATTACACACCTCTTTCACATTTCATGCTGGAGCAGGCGATAACACCTATTGCTTGTTTTCTCCTTGCCATCTGCTTGCTTATTAAACAATAAATTGGCATCATTTCACTCATTTTTTGTCCAGTGACTTGGCAGGGGACACCAAAAGCCACAAAGTTAAGTAGGGAAAAATGGAAACTGCCAATGGGAGCAGTGTGAGAGAGGCTTGTTAATTGCATATTGCTCAAAGCAAATTCCCAGATCCTTGAATGTTAAAATATGTATGTGTGTGTATGTATGTGTGTGTGTGTGTGTGTATATATATATATATATATATATATATATATATATATACACACACACACACACACAATATATATATATATTTATTTAGCTTTTTTCCTGGAGCTCTGCCTAAATTTTTTGTGTAATATTGGTGCCTTCTGTAGCGAAGATCCATTAACTTGTCTTTCATACTTGTGATCATCTATTTATGACTACATTGAGTTTGGTTTCTCTGGCCTGTGAAAACTGGCCATTTGGCAAAGAGCACTTTATTGGAGGCTGATCTTTTTTTGGATGGTTTGTTTGCAAGCCTTTTGTCATTTGCACTACAAGTGTAATAACACATGTTGTGCAAAATCTGCTTTATTCAGTTGGGTACTGTAAGTACAGGCATCAAATTAGGACACTTTGCTCACTTTCATGTTTGCTCACTGGCTTTAGTGTGCTGGATTGCATTTGATATGCTTGTCTGGTACATGGGTATTGCTTGCCAGGATGGGCCTACTTGACTATTTCACCTTGGCCATCTTAACACAGAGGTGTTTAATGCCTTTTTGCATGCATCACCTATGTGTATGTACCAACTTGTACAAGTTAAATTTTTGTTCATGGTTAATTGCTTTCTGCTGCAATAGTAGCAAGATGTGCAATACCAAAATTAAATTTTCAGGATTAAAGCACCAAAAATATAATTTTGCTGCATATTTTATAATTGTTTACCAAGTTCTTTTGATCAAACATGATTTTGTCAATGTGATATTCATTCTCTGCTCGATGAATCTGAAACCATGTTTGTCCTTTAATGTAGATCAGGTTTTCATTTATATTCAGCAATCTTTACCTTTTATCTGGATGTCTGTGACTTGTTACATAACTCTCAAAGCCTGTGTTTCACTTGGAATGCATCATGTGTATGCTAACCAACTGCAGAAGTAATTTGTCATCTTTCAATAAAATGTTTAGAAAAGGAGTAAATTATTTGCCTGTTTTCATCAATGGGCTCATCACACATTAATGCATTAAGGTCTGCCTGTCCCAAAGTTTTGATATGCTTTTCAACCAAATATTTGTTAAATTAAAGTATATTGAAACACCTTTTTGTTGCAGTGGATTTGTACTTGTAAAAAGAAATAAGCACCTAGTAACCCTGTTTATTTGATTTCATAAATTTAAAGGTGAGGATATACCCTCCACTTTAGGTTTTTTTTTGTTTTTGTTTTTTTTTTTGTTGTTTTTATTGACTTGTGTACCTTTTGTGGAGATTTAGTCAAGTATTTGTACTGCAACTCCTGTAAGGGGGAATTTTTATATACTCTTTGTAGAATCTGTGTGAAAAGCTTTAAATGGATACTTCTCCAAGGGTACAAAGTTGGCAAAAAATGGCATATTAATCATTCCCTGCCCTTTCTAAAACTATAAAATACAGACTTTGCTGTATTTTTATTTTTTCACTTGTATTGTGCTTTCTGGTTGTATTGTTTCCAATGTCTCAAAATATTGAGGCAAGAGCCTGTCAGAAAATCCATCATTGTCAATAGGCTCCGGAAAACCAACCTATTTCTCTGTACATTTTTTTTCTTTATCGCTCCCTTGCTATCATTCAATAGGGGCATAACAATGGATCCAAAGAACACTATGAGGAAAAGTCTTGTATACTGCTCTACCAGCCTCAGTAGTCAGACTACGTAATCTAGGCTACCAATCATTCCAAGCTGCAGACAATCACATGCATTGCATAAATCTATAGAGCTTTGCAAATGATTTATATACAGTCTATATTACTCCAAATTACTTAGACATACTTTTAAGTATGTTTTCACAAAAGACTAAAGATGTTACTGCCAAAAAAAATTCTTGCAAGAATGTTTTGATGGTATAATCTCTTAATGGTACACGTTTTTTCTTAGGGGAATAATTTTCTAGAATATCTACTCCACCTACATTTGTCTTTATTATAAATTATAAAATAGCTGTTGCTAATCTGATAATTGCCCACTAGGTGGCAGAATGAGTTTTGGTTTTATGATTCATTGCAATTTAAATGGTTGTGATCGATTAGATAGCCAAACATACAGGGACAATTTTTAAATAACATCCTTTTTTTTTTTTTTTTTTTAATGGATCGCTTAGATTTTTCATCGGCATAGGACACTAGGGACTGCTCTAATTCATTGAGTGGATTTATAGTTGATATATTTACCCTAAACCAAAATAATTCCAGTTCCCTAAATCCCTACTGTAAATATACTCTTAAACATGTGTCAGATCAATGCATCCTATAGTTTAAAAATATTTAAAATCAATACCTAAAGTACCCTTGATATGCACGTTTGTTTCAGGTTATCAAGTTCTGAAGGAAGGATGGTCCTTTTTTTTAATAAGTCGGCAAAAGCTGCTCCAGTTTTTTTATAGGTGTATGTAGTAAATCCAGTTGTGTGAAGTGACACATCTAAACTTTTTTGTCTTTAGGTTTGCTTTACAGCACAATAGAGGGCAAAGTAACTACAGCCTACATTTGTATTACTAATGGCAGTGTTTTGAAAAAATGTTTAAAGTGAATACATCTCCAAATCATTGTAATGGCTTTTATTTCTCTATGTGTTAGAATGTGCAGCATGCCCAATCTATTATTCCATATCCAGTAGTGAAAAAAAAGTCTTATTCTTTTACAGACAGTGATGGAAAAATGAATATTGTGCTGTTCAAAAACAAGTTGTTAAGGCAATTTCCTATTGATCCCAGACCATATTTCCCTCTCTATCATGACCTTTGTTTTCAAGGCGTTGAAAGCAGTGATTAACACATACGCAGCTTAAGCATATAGTTATGTCCTGTCTCAAAACTTTATTATCACATCACAGTTTATTTAGTCAGACAACCAGGTGGAAGACACTTAGTAGTTACTCAGTAACAAGAAACCTAATTAACAACTTCAATGAGCAAGATGTTTCAAGGTAAGAAGCTTCAAGGTAAGGATGGAGCAAATATTGACCTACTGATAAGGAGGACATAACTAGTTTCGACACAACTCAATTACCTGCAAAATATAGCAAAAAACACAAACAACCTAAATTCAAAACTTAAAGCAAAATTATATTCCTTACACAAGTGTCTATTATTGTCCTTATGTAAGAAAGGAAGGCAAAATGTTGCACATGCTGGTTATAGTGCATTTCTCTCGGAACACTGTACTTTGATTAAAAATGTTGATAGGGGGAAACATATAAAAGGCAACCAAGATCTGAAAGACGTGGAAGAAAATTCAGAACGTCCATAAAAATAATATAGGCATAGCCAAAATGGCAAAGGCTCAGTCAATGATCAGCTCCAGGAATATCATAGAAGGTCTAAAGTTACCTGTGAGTAATGTTATAATTAGAAGATGCCTATATGAAGCCAAGGTATCAGCAAGAAAAAAAAAACATAAAAGATGTGGTGAAGAGGTTAGTTTGTCGAAGAATACATTGAATGGCTTAAAGAGAATGGCATTACATCTTTTGCGTGTAAGGGTTGCAGACAGTTTGTCAGACCAAACACTGAATTCAAGCCATAGTTCACTGAAAGGTTCAAGTGTCATGATATGGAGGTGTTTCTCATGTTATGATATTGAGCCCTATTTATCACATGCCAGGGATCATGGATTGATTTTAATACATTAAAATACTTAACCTCCCTGGCAGTATGATTATTTTGTATTTTTAAATGTAAAATTGGTGCATTTGACATTTAAAATTACTTGTAATTTTAAATTTCCCGCTGGTCCCGCTCCCCTTGACACACACATCGCATCCCGTGGGCTTGTGAGGACCAGATAAGTCCTCATTTGCACACCTGGAGTGGCTTGGGATTACTGCTTTTGGTAAAGAAATTTTATCCTGAGCCACACTCGGGAATACTGCCAGGGGGGTTTAGGAGGTCATGTTGCTTTGTGCCAAAGTGGAAATGCCCACACCAGTAAACACACAACATCTTGTTTGCAGACATATATATATATATATAAAAAAATAAAATCTATGACTGAGAATGAGGTCACAGGAGCTTATCCTGTCCTATGCTTCTCATCCACATAAATCCTGGACCATCCCCAGAAATAGTTTCATGTTTGCATTTGGGATTCTCTGTTAGCTGAACACAGTAATGTGCAAAAGTTGGTATGGTTCCTCCTGGTGTGTTTCTGGTTTCTGGACTGACATTGGAACAACACCTAACTGTGATGTCTCCAGACTCCAAAAGCCCTGCTTAATATTTGACAACCTGGAGAGAAACAAGTACATAGCTTCCACGTTCTCCAGGATTTGCCAGAAGCTGTTGGGTAAGTATGGTACACCGTAAGATGTCTATCCAGATTTTTTTTTTTTTATGCATTGAGTGCTTCTCCAGCTTAGAGTGCTGACACTGGTGGAGAATCTAATGAAAACAGGATCTAAGAGCACACTTTCCTATGCCCCAACTGATGGTTCAACTGTAGGCTGCATTCATAGTAACTTGTCTTGAAGTAGACATCAGATCTCGGGCTTGTACATTTGGCAGTTTCAGTTTCTAAAATGACACTTCAACTTTCAACACTCACTAAAAGGAGACTGTCAATCAGACATCAGGCAAACAACAACCTAATAAATGTGTCCTGTCCATTTGTGTATAAGATTACTGACAATCTATTAGATCTACTAATCCTCATTAGAGTGAGGATAACTTTTTCTACAGTGTGTCATCCTAACATGAGAAGTTAGGCACCAAAATGATTAACTTCCATACTAACATTCTTTCACCCCTCACAACCACCCCTCCACTTCACTCATCTTCATTACTTATAAGGAATTTATGTAAAACAATATTAGCGGTACGTTTTTTGTATATACTTTCGCATCTCATCTAGCACTACTTTTTTTTTTTTCTTTTTAGGATCTGACCACTTTTCCTAAGTTTTTCCTTGAAACTTAGAACTCCAAATTCAGCCTCCAACTTGCTTTGAACTTTCTCAAAAAAGTTGCCCTTTCTGGTATTGGGGAGGGGATAATACAGCCTTCTTTCCATCATAATCTGTCCAGGATGCTGACCATAGTCCCCATCTTTGCATGGTTCATGGAAAAATAGGGGGGCTTTGTATTGCCCTCCTCTGTCTCTCTGTGTTTTCTTACAGCCATGTCACCTTCTGATAACAGCAAATGATGTCACAGGAAACAAAAGAATTGCTGGGTATTGTGGAAGGAAACACAGTTCAATAATGAGGTTTTGGTGGTGTATGCCTTTGTATAAACAATATTTCTGAGATCTTTCATTCCTTGGGTAACTATTTAGGTAGCTGTGTGCTTTACGTTTCCCTGTTCTTTGATTGCATGTCTCTGCATCGGTTGTATGTTCTGAGTGTGTGGTTTCTGTTCAACATGGTAAACACAAAATACAAATCTTTGAGACAGGGTTCAAAAAAGAAGTGAACAAAGTCAAAGCACAGCGGTCGGGGGCTGTTACAGAGGACATCCATGTACCAAAACTGCTGTACTTCAACCTTTTGACATTCACCACCGACCAAGAGGAAAGCCATATGTCAGTATCAAGCCCAAGACACCACCACAGATGCAGGGAACACCAGCATCCAGAACCTGGATGACACTGCAGAAATAATAATGACACAAGACCAGGTAAGTCACCAATAGGTAATTTTTTTGCGTAACTTTGTGTTTAATACAAAAATTACAAATTATTATAGAATATTGCAATTAAAGACAGTTTAAAGCCCAAGCTAAACTGTCCTGCGATTCCACTTAATAACTTCAATTGAAGTAATGCATGTACTAAATACCGCTCTCTTTAGCTGACACCGTAGCGTTCTGAGGTACTGCGTGCTGAGATCTGCTGTAGCAGATTCATGCTCAATTTGTGGGCCAAAGAGTTTACTGCTACTGTTACTACATTGAAAATTAATCAGCAAGCAAAATCCAATTCTTCAATTCCAATTTTGTCCATGTGCAAATAAATAGCACTGTGAAAGAAGTGTAAGCAATACGCTAGTACCCTTAAAGCATTTTTAACTACCCTTCTTGCACAAGAAAGTCTGCAGTTGTGGATTTTTCTTGGACCAAATTCTTGTAAAGGCATGGTTTTAATAGGTTGTAATGTAGAGCAATATTTTCATCTGCAATAAACACAAAGTTCATTCCTTCTACAGTTTGGGATTTACTGGGAAGGTGCAGTTGTTTGTAGATCAACTTCGGTGGAATAGGGTAGCTTTGAGGATCCCTCCATCATACATTCATCTGTTTTTGCCAATATTGATCAAAACAAACTCTGGTTTACAAAAACTTGTTACCAATGTGGTCAACAAATAGTTGATGCGGTAATTCCACCCAAACTACACAACATATTCCTTTTCCAGTCCATACGAGCAGCCTCACCCTCTTTCCTCAAGTTACCCTCCTGCTCTCCAATATGAACCCTGCCGCTTTCCACTCTCTGTTTATTTGAGTGACTTTAAAAACATACACTATCAAAATTTATAACTGTAAAGGATTAAATTTTTTACATTTTTAAATTAATGTTTTAGCACTGTTTTATGATTTTGTTGGTATTGCATTATAGTTATTAATTTCCTATTTTTTCCGTTGTTATTTATTTCACTATTTTTACAATAAAGTTACACAAAATTGCACTTCACCAAATACATAATATATTATCTATTCTCTATGTGTACATTAATTCTGTAATTAATGTGTTGGGTTACCTTACCTTCTTTTAAGCTTTCAATAATTGCTGCACATTTCTCAGGGAGAACTTAATGTCTTGCAGAGACTTCCTGTTGCAAGGAATCTCAATGCAGGGATTATTCTGCATTTATGAACTTTCACATGCTGATATCTTGTTTCTAGATAAAAGGTTCTACTGCTGTAAGTAGTTTTTGAAAACACACATCTGACATCTGGAGTTTCTATAGTCCTCTGGGGATGTCAAGTGCAGTTCACGTAGAAAACTCTCATAACCAATCCTTACACCACACTCTGCGTTTCCTTGAAACTTGTCTTTCCTCCTCCTGTTTGTTCCGTTCTTTACTTAACAAATACATCATAGCAACGGCTGCTTTCTTTTTACATAGGACCACAAGGAATGGCATAATGCTGGGAAAAGTGATATTACAGTGTACAGGAAAAAGGTTTGTTAAGAAAAACAACTAACTGTTTGTAAGCATGTTCTTTTTGACTCACTCCAATCCCTTATTTCCTCAAGGCCAGTTCCTCAATCTTTCAAAAATCACATCTATTGTCTGTACATTACAGCAGTGGTCCTCAACCTTTTGGAGCTCGCAGACCACTAAATCTACTGGTTCTGGACCGTGATATCATCATACCAGAACCCACCCACTTTCCCATCTCAGGTCTAAGAGACACAACCCGCCCACCACCCTAAGTCTGCAATCTGTACGGGGCACATGGTCCGGGGCTCTGTGTGCCCCCCCAAGCAGGGTCCTTCACCTGACCCTGCTGGGGGGTACACCATCCAGAGCCATGGGCCACCGCTGGTCTCCGTGCTCTTGTGGCCCACCTGTAGGACAGGGGTTTAGGGAACCCCTGAATTACCGGTAAATTAACTTTGAACAATACTATCGTTACAGCAGGTACAGAATCGTGCACTTTTCAGTTCAAATTCAAACATTTGTTTTACAATGACATTTATCCTAGGCATGCACATAGCCTAAAACTCACTTCAGTTGCACTCTGCAGCTGTAACCCTATTTTCCATGGCTTGGCGGTGGACTTCCATGGAGACGGCGATCGTCCTCACTCATTGGATGATGTAACTCTGTAACTGGCTGTGTGTGCTGCACCTCTGTGTAATTTACAGCTGAAACAAAAAGCCCCCAGGAGCCATGGAATTAGTTTTTTTTACATTAGGCATTGTATGCCTTATTTGACAAATAGTACTCCTGATGTTTTTTTTGTTTTTTTTTTTTACCTTAGGACTTTAACTAGTCTTAACTGAACTTTAGGGTTCACTAAAATAAGATGACACTATTAGCATTACTTATTTGCCAAAAATTGTAACCCCTTGTAGTTCTACTACAAAAAAAAAGTTTCTGACCCCACGCTAAATTTGAATTCAAACAGTTCCTCTTTTTCCATTTAAAACACATATCACAATTATTTGTTGACACCGCAAACAAACCTTGGCTAAAGGTTGGCCCATAGCATTAGAAACCATGTGATTTCTCGTCTGTTTAAAATGTGTAACTAATTAAGCAGACCAATTCTGACTTTGGGTCTTTGGGTATATAAAGCAGATTTGAAATCTTGTGATACATTTCTTGAGGGACTTGTACTGATGACCATGAGTCGATATTTCTCTATTCTTCCTGTTCTTCTCTGCATTCAGCTATCAATTCGGCTCACAGCATGCAAACAGTTGTAAGTATTTTACCCTATGGGAGGCTTTTCTACTTTGTTACTTTGCTTTTGTTTACTTCTAAACTTTTTTGGAAATTTAAAAGCAAATCTCAATTCCAATCAAAACTGTTTTTCTTTCCCTTTTGTTTGATAGAGTTCGAGCCCTTTTCAGGTTTTTATTGCTGTGGTATTGCTTGGATTTCCTCTTGCCTACTATAATAATATTTCATCAAAATAAACTATTCATAGTCATTTTTAGGATCAGAGCAACACTGTCTCTGGATTGGTCTCTAGAAAGGGAACTTTGAAATGTGGAGGGTGTAAATGATTTTTATTGCTAGATTTTTCTCTTCTGTATTTGTGGTGCTTTTTTTTGGAAATACACTTCATCCCTTGAAAAAAACAATTTATGAACTTGTTTATGACATTAAAAACTTTAAAATAATGTCCTGGAATGGATCCTGGACCAGATCCATTCTAGGTTTGCTGGATCACCCAGTTTCACTGATCAAAGTATATCTTCTCCAGCCTTGGAGAGCTTTTTTCTATCAGGCCAAATGTGTCCCACATATGAATGCATTGGTTAATGTGATTAAACATGTTTCCTACCTTGCTGTAGAAATTCTTTGTAGTTTGTGCTGGAATGTAGGGATTCTTCTCCTTTTGGTGGTCTTATTGGATGCCCTGCTCACTGGTAGAGACAAGGACTTCCAGTTTCGCCATGCTCATAAGAAGGGATGTAATTGTATTCCAAGCTGGAACGCAGGAACTTCAGACTTCCGGCATATCCTCAGGAAGTTTATGTCAAAACTTTCACTGCCATGAAAACGTGTGGAACTTATCCCCTTGCCAGCATGATACAACATACATATGTCTTCAGACTATGTACATGTACTTAACAACAATGAGATTGGGCTCAAAATATTCCTGTTTGTGTCTCTGATAGAGAGACTTCTCTTACTTCGTGTCTCGGTTTAGAAGTACATGAAGGTAAATTATCCCCACAGATAACACTAAAAACCCTGAATCCTGCTAGAATTCCTGAAAATAGATATTTTTTCTGTTCTTTTTGTCTATGGCTCACTGTTAGTACTAGTAGCACTAGTTAGCATTGTCCTCTGGGTAAACCCCACCAGTGATATAAAAATATCATATGGCAACATATTGCTAAATCGTACAGATATGCCAAGGTATGTTGGTCTTATATAATGCTTCACAATCATAATTACTGTTTAACAATCGTGGTACTATGTGTTAGAATCAAAATTAACAATGTCATTTAAAATATATTTTTTAATGTTTATTTTCAGCTTTGTATTGATGGCTCCTAATATTCTACACGCTGGCAATGAAGAAACAATCGTTATCCAAGGCCATGAATGTAAATCACAAAGTAATCACATTGTGGACATCATTGTTCAAACATTCTCTGGAGATTACAAGCATATGTATCAGACCGTGGTTTACCTAAACGAATCCAACAGTTTCCTGGCTACTGCATCTATCAATGTATGAGTATTTCTATATTATAATATAGTATACCTCTAGATCTTCATTATGTCCAATTCCTGGCTACAGCATATATGAAAGTATAACAAATCACATATAATACAGTACACCTTTAACTTTCTAATACACCTAATTTCCTGGCTACAGGAAAATCAACATATAAGAAATCACATATGCAATACAGTATACCTCTAGAATTCCTTTACATTTAATCAGCCATATTTTAAGGATTTATATACATGAGGATCAAAGACCGCAATCTACAATGGCAGCCCACATATGAGTAAAATTTGTAGGCTGCCATAGTAAGTTCATTTCTGAAAAATCCAACCATCTAGATTGTATACATTTTGAAATAACAACATCAAATAAGTATGCAGATCAGGAAATCAAAAACTGCAAATTTGTTTCAGATCAGTAATTGAAAGTATTGAAGTCAGAGGGTCAGCATGACAGATAGGTGAATAAAACTTTATGAAAAGAGGACAGCTTAGGCCAATCTTTCCCAGCCTTTCCACCCCTGAAGAACCTTTAATAATTTTCAGGTGTCCAAGAATTTATAATATAATCAACAGATTGGCAAAATGCCATTTGCATTGGTTGCCAGTGGGAAAAATGTTAACTTTACAGATATCTAAAAAGGTCCTTTAAGTGGTGCTGCCACTCAAACTATGCAGGCAACATCTTCTGGGAGGTGACTCAACAGATTTTCCCAGCAGTTGTGGCTGAAATCTTGGTTTGTGCATTGACTGTGTCTTGGTAACAAACGAACCCCTAACTTTCCACTTTTTCATCTTTAGTGTTAACACTAATGACAAACATTTTCAAAACTCCTGATTTTCCAGATTTATACAATTCAACAAACTTTTCTAACAGGTCACTTAGCCTTCCATCTTGCTTAAGTGTCCAACAAAATCAATGCAGTTCTGTTTGACTATTTATGAACAGGTGATGATGATTACAAATAGAGAAGTTCAACATCTGAACTCCTAAATACCCCTTTCATATATTGTGTAGTATTAGTTCCAACATTAGGGAGTATGTACACTTTTCATCAGGTCCATACAGATGATTTTATTATGATTTAAAAAGTATTGCACAGTAATTTTTTTTTTAAACAGTGGGCAATATGTCACAAATTCTGCAAGGATAGGAATATTTAGAAGCACAACTACATATATCAGTTTCAATTACTTTCAAATAGTAGTAATAGAAATTGGCTGTGTTAGCACTAGCATTAGCGATTTGTGATTACCTGTATGTACTTTCAGTTGACAACTTTTACAGATAGAGCGATTTTATATTATTTTTTTTAATCCTTAGTAGGTTAAAGTGAATTGTGAACATGGGTTAAGTAAAAACCCAACCCACCCTTGTAAAAAAAATAATTAAATGATAAAACATTATAATCAGGCTAGCCATATTCATGGTGGTACTAAGGTACAATTCCTTAAGCCATGTTTGTCAAAGTGTTTGAGGAAAGAGTTTTGTCAGCATGACAGAATAAAATAAAAAAAAATTGAGTGGCTTGGCTTATAGGTGACAAACTTTGATAAAGGAGTTCAGTTATTAGGAATAAAATATTATATCTGATAAGTCATCATAGTGTTTAAAAAAAGTACAATGGTACATAAATTGATACTTCAGATTTATGTGGTTGAATCACATGATTTATGCTCCACTGATTTAACTATTACAGAGACAAACTATAGTGTTGGAGTAAATGATACATTTTCAATTGCACAAAATAATAAAATATTAGGGGATTCCACACTTAACAGGTAAAGATAAAAAAAAGCCTTTAGAAGGACCCATTAATTAATGAATGCTAAGCCTAATATTGAATATAACAATACAATATATACAAAGTTTCAGTTTTTGTTTTCTGTCTTTTATTTTTTTCAATCTATTTTAGATCCACCCTAAATTCCTTTCTTCAGACGTTAATGAGAAGCAATATGTCGTTGTAGAGGCAAAATCAAAAGAAATGATGCTGAAAAAGGCCATACTTCTTTCTCCTGACACAGGGTTTATTTTTATCCAGACAGCCAAAACAATATACACACCAAACCAAAATGGTAAGGAAGAGTCTGAAAGAAAGGCAAACAGGTAATCTTTAGGAATATATAAAGCTAGCCAGGTAAGAGAAAAATTAGATTTGAGACACGATTGTGATAGTTCTGTGAAACATATTAGATGTGTACAAAGCCACCCCTGCCACCTTCCCCTACGCCTGTCCTGCTAACTCCAGACCCTGGCACAAAGGTCACACCAGATGTTCACAAAAAACTATTCATGCAGCAAAGCATAGGTAGAGACTTCATTGACTACAAAGCCACACTACAACACCATACTCACTGTCACCAAACAAAATTACATCTCTGCTGTCATACCCTCTCAAGCTTCCAACCCACGCAACCTCTTCTCAGCAATTGACTCCCTCCTAAACCCCACACCTGCTCCCCCTACAACTACCTTCTTCGCACAAGACATTGCTACATACTTCAAAGATAAAATCTTCAACCAAGATGATGTTTGTTCTAACTGTGCTACTATAACTATATCTATCCCTTCTACCTGTAAATCATCACCTCCTTCAGCCCTGTTACTCTGGATGAAGTCTCCTCTCTTCTCTCATCATCTCCATCCTCTACCTTTCCGCTTCACCCAATTCGCTCTGATCTACTCCATGCCCATTCCTCCACCTTGGCCCAAACTAATCAACCTTTACCTTTCCACTGGTATATACCTATCTGCTTTGAAACATGCCATTGTTTTCCCTATCCTGAAAAAAACGTCAATAGCCCCCTACCTACCTTCTAGCTACCGTCCCTACGGTACCATCTGCCTTCTCTCATATGTTTCCAAACTTCTGGAGCGCCTTGTCTATAAAAAACTCACTGATTATTTCTGAACACCTGCTCTCTCCTTGACCCTTTCCAGTCTGGATTTCGAGCTGAAAATGCCCTTACTAAACTGGCCAATGACATCATCAGAGCTAAGTCACAAGCTAACTTTCCTCCTCCTTCTACCTGATCTTTTCTCCGCTTTTGGCACTGTTGATCAACTCCTTAATCATCAAAATCATGAATTCCGTTGTTATAAGTGACACTGCTCTCCCTTGGTTTGCTTCCTTACTGTCTGACTGTTCCTTTTATTTTTCTTTTATTGGTAATTCCTCCTCTCCTCCCTGTTGGTGTTCCCCACTGGTCAGTGCTTAAACCTGTCCTCTTCTCCCTGTATACCTCCTCACTTGGCAAACTCATATCCTTCTTTGGTTTACAGTACAGTTTGTATGCAGACAACACTCAGATCTATCTGTCCACCCCTGACCTGTCTCCCTCAGTCCTGGATAAGGTCTCATGCTGCCTGTCAGCCATCTCATCCCAAATGGCAGGTTTCTGAGACTCAACCTGGATAAAACATCACTTATCTTCTTCCTCCCCTCACAACTGATATCATTTACACATTTTTTTTAGGGAAAAAGAGCCTTAAGCATCAGTCAGTCTATATACAGTATATGAAGGCTTGTGCACAGTTAGATGTCAAGAAAACATTAGTCCTGTTCTAGGTGCACATCAGTCACAAACCTATGCAGACTTCCTGAAACCAAGATGGGATTATGGTAAAAGGATACAGTAGTTCAACAAGTTTCAAACCTGGTCTTGGGCACTCAAAATATGTAGTGTCACATTTCATTTAGTTTGAATGGGTACTGTGTAGATATAAATGCTAGTCATTTTCTACACTGGCCTGGAGAGCTGCTCAACGTCTTTAACATTAAAAGAACAAATCTAGCTGAATGTAACTAACTACTACTATGTAAGGCCCTGGTCCAGCAACAGTTCTCACCAGACACCAGTCACCCCATCTAACACCGCACTCTTCACCTATAGCAAACCCCCCACTCAGCCTTGGGAGACTGTGGTTGTGTTTCCCACACGGTTGCCCCCAGGAGCTGGCAGAGGACCAGGAGCCCACAGATAATACAGTATCAAGATTCCAACAGACAAGTCCAGAATACAGAGCTAGAGGTCATAACTGATAATTCATCCACCAGATGAAGTGCACAGGGGGAAACTGAGTCAAGCAGAGTCTGGGTCACAGGCAAAAGGTTGGTCCAGACAGCATAAACTCGCAGGGTCACACACTCCATGGTATAACATGTCATTTTCAATACTTAAGCCCCAGAAGAGTTATGCAAGTAGTGCTAGTTTTAGGGCTATGTCGATCAGTTATGTAGCACTTTAAACTAATTTCAAAATGCAAAAATCAATATTACGCAAGCCTACCTGGCAGAAACATGTTTGAATTTATATGTATTTGAAAAACAATATTAGATTGTTGGTTTGATCAATTTGACCATACTTGATTTTGAAAGTTGGAATATAGCTAGGTCAGGGGTCGGCAACCTGCGGCTCGCGAGCCACATGCGGCTCTTTGGATGTGAAGCTGCGGCTCTTTAATTCAGTCTGTCGGAAGCTATTCTATCTCTCAGCCTGGCTTTCCACCACACCTCACAGGGGTGAGGTGAAAAGCCAGGCTGAGGGATAGAATAGCTTCCGACAGACTGAACTAAAGAGCCGCAGCTTCACAAAAAGCCAGGCTGAGAGATAGAATCGGTGCCTAAAGGTATCTATATTTCTACAATAAAATACAAAAGTAGGCAGTTTAGCAACAATACATGGAAAATCAAAATGTTTGTACCTGTTTCACCATTACAGAATTCTGAGGAAAATGAAATGTCATCTAATGTTATCCAAACTTTCTAAAACCATGCAAAGCCATCGCTCCCATTGAATTTGTTTGCTCAATTGTTTGTTATTGAAGTACAAGTTAGTGTTGTAAGTAAATGTTTACTTGTTTTAATTTTTTACTTAAATAGTAGGTAATTATCTAATAATGCCATATATATATTATCTAATTTGTTGTGAAAAACACTACTTATATATAAATAAATAGATATTTTTTCTTATGAATAGATTAGTTTTTTTTTATCAAAAAACTTTATTTATGCGAGTACTATTTATTGTTGGCAAGAAAAAAATTTGCGGCTCTTTAAAAACTTTGAAATTTTGTAAATTGTAATTTTTGGCTCTTTCGACTCAAAAGGTTGCTGACCCCTGAGCTAGGTTAACATAGATATACTGTATGATGGAACAAATGTTAGAATGGGATTTATTTTAAGACATGTGTTAAGGTGAGGGTTATGTATTAGGACCTGGGTAATGAATTTTGGCAGGATAAAAGTCAGGATGAATGTATTTTCTACTTGTTGTGGGTTTTAAAAACCCTACACTAATGAGACATTGCAAAGTGTTATTTCTGAAAGGTAAGGGTGTCCTTTAATAGGTGATTTTATTGTTTTTACTTTTAGTTGACTACAGAGTTTTTTCAACTGATAAGAACCTGGATCCTATAGAACGAGGCGTTTTAATCATGTTACAGGTATGCTGTGTCTGTGATAAAGAATATATCCTTTTTAAACAAAGGTCAACATACACTGTAAAGGTGCGTACACACTTCCAATTTTTATCGTTCCAATCGAACGGCGAACGATCGATTGGGCAAAAAATCGTTCCTAAAAAAGTAACCAACGACGCCGACGAACGAGGAAAGTCGCTGGAAACGAACGACCGGACCGGCG
>NC_092860.1:88960155-89009557 GCF_032062135.1 Pyxicephalus adspersus
TTCGGACATATTTCTGTAAGTTACAGGTCTACAATTTTAAAAAAAAATTTCATGAAAAACAGTGGATCACTTTTGGTACAGAAATCTAGACCTCAGTGTAACGCTCAGGTGGTTAAACATCAAATTGTTGCTGTTTCGAGTATTGGTGGCCGAAAAGGCCCTAGACATAGGAATGCCACTAAACTGACATAAGTGCTTATTTCTTTTAATACCTAATCATAACTTACCTGGGGGCTAGCACAATTATAAAATAAATTCATCAGGGTGAATCAAGACCAAACTTCCTGTAATACTATTTGTAGATTCCCCTACTAGGTAATTCTTCAAACTTCTTTTTTTGTAGTTCCACACTGCATTGACTTAAAAAAAGTGTCAAAAACACGGAGCACAAAAGCGCTTTAAAATGATAATTCCACGTTCCTGAAAGTCCCTTTAAATCTTGTATTCCCTATATTACCAAATTATTAAAAATGTTTACTTCATGTGTGTGTTTGGTAGAAATTGGCAGGACAGTATATGAGCCCTTGGGTTGACATTTTATAGAAAGGGATTAGGTTATATTGCACAATAAAGAAAAGAGTGTGATATCTGAGTGACAATAGCTATAAATATAGTATAGTGGCTGGACAGCATGTAGGCAAAAATGCTTTATAAGAAAAAAAGCATAAAAATGAATATTGTGCGAAATAGTATGCTATTCGAACATGCCTAAGGGCACTGCAGTCTTTTTTTATTGATTTGTTTTCTTTTTCTTTATTTCAAACATGTGTTTTCTTTTTCTTTATTTTATGTGCATATATAAGAGAGAAATAAACAGTATATTAAAATTTATGTTTACAGAATCCTGAAGGTATAATTGTTAAAAAGGAGCATGTTAACATAAAGAATGGAATACATTCCTTCACAATGAAAATCCCAGAGCTAGTCACGTAAGTTGGGTTTCCTACTTGTTCACCTCTTTTTTTGTAATTTCTCCACCAAGGTGATAAAAGTACTCTTCAAAAAAATGAAACTTCCCATACATGGGCACATTACGTTGCCTTGTTCTCAGCTGTGAGTGCTAACATAAATGACTATCTACAAAGATGGACAAGTTTTGAGGGGTTAAATAAGTATTGGTGGGTCCAAAAAGCCTATGTTGATCCATTTAATGGAAACAATAGCATTTAGCTTCATGCAGTCTCCAGTGCACCTCCTACAATAAGGGTAGGTTAGTTAAATTTTAGGATCATATTTTTGACTATAAAAGTCACTCAACTAACCCATACACAGGCCAGGCTGTTCTAAATGAGTTCTAAGTAATTTTTCTTGTGCACATCAGATAAAAAATTTAAAGTTGCAAATTGTAGGTGTGGGGAGGGGGGACTTTATTAGGCTTTATGGGAGAGTGGGGAGGAATTGTAGCCCATATGGCTCAGGTCACATTCAACAATTCATGTTGGCTAAGGTTGCACAGCTCTTCACCTTAATCCTTTCACATATCACATTATGTATGAAATCAATGGCTGCAGCAACACCTTTTCAATTTAAAAATAGTATTTCCTGGTCTTCAAAATCTCAATTTGAGCTTTTCATTATGAAGCAATCATAGTACTTAACTGAAAAGAGTAACGCTAAATAAGAAGGTATGTTTTTAGTAAAGTAGTATCTTATTAAAATAGAGATGATTTAATTTTGTTTATTGTTTATATGTGACTTGATTATTAGATCAATTACAATTTTGGTCCTATTTACTAATCTAAGTGAATAATTACATTGCAAAGATAAAATTTGTTAGTAACCCATTTTCTAGTTCCCCTCTCACACACTTTAAGAAGGGGAGGAATTAAAGCAAATTTAAACTCAAATTGGGGGGTAGTAGTTTTGTTAGAACATAAAAAATTGGCCTGTTTTGTTCATGAAATATTGTTTTCACCATTGCTAATTCTTTTTGTGCATCTCAATTCCTGTCTACATGCATTTGCTCCAGTTTCATGTCTATGTAATTGCACCAGACTGGTTTACTGATCCACAATGGTGGGCTGCTTCATCACAATGGGCCTGATTTATTAATGCTCTCCAAGACTGGATAAGAAAGATTATGAGGGGAGAACCTGGATGATCTAGTAATACTGGAATGGATTCCTTAATAATCATTTGCTGTGATTTGGCAAATGTTTTCAGTCCTGGACCAGATCCATGCCAGCTTTACTGGATCACCCAGGTTCTCCAATGATATTCTATCTTCTCCAGTGTTGAAGAGCTTTAATAAATGAGGCCCAATTTGTGCTGAACTAGCCACAAGGTGTCAGTGATAGAGCACAACTAGCAGATAGGTGTCACCCCATCACTTTTATGGTAATATACTAGTAATTGATTTATTGAAAGCTATAGAATTAAAACCTTTAAATCACATTAAATTAGATTTAAAAATATATTTGTAATTAAAAGAACAGATAAATATCATTTAACAATTTAGTGATTTGTTTTTATAACATAAAGTTAATAGGGGGATAAAATTTTGTTTTAAAACAACTTTTACACAATCCTCATATAAATCTAATATATAACTGCAGGCCACTGTAACCTTTATTTATAAATGAAACCAGGACTAAGCTGACACACAAACAGCTAAATGCCGCAGATTACACTGATTGTATGGCTTTCCTAATGTAATTACAGCTGATGTCACTTTGACAAATGTGTGAGTTTTGTGTATAAGGAATAGTGTCTTTCTCTCTCATTCTCTTTAAACACAGAATGTGTGGCTGTCACATTGGAATGATATTGGTCCTATACTGTATAAAACACAGCCACAACACATTACCCAAGGCCTGTGCCTCTCCTGCCTTTGTCTGGGTCAGGGGGTGAAATACAATGTGAATTTTCTCAGTCAATATCTGAAATGTACACTTATTATTACTTATTATATGACTTGGCCCACTGGGTATAATGTTTTATCATTGGGAACTTGTGACTTGTTTTATTTTTTATATACAGCTTTGGAATGTGGAAACTTGTAGCAAAATTTCTGGATGCGCCACAGAAAGAATATACTACAGAGTTTGAAGTGCAAGAATATGGTGAGCCATCTGAATGATAAATGCTGATATTTTGACAAATCACACAGCCTAGTCAGGATTAATGCTTTTATTTCAAAATATATCTTAGAAGCACTTTTGGGTTATTAAAATTAATTGAGCACCAGTCATGTATATTTATAGTGTAGCTCAATACCAAAGCAAATTATTTCAGTTGGCCAAGCGTACAGTGATTGTATGATTATGTAGAATACATAAAATAAATACTAATATTTTTTGCAAAATTGATTTTTAGAAAATGCCTGAACATTCATTTTTGGGGACTAATATAAAATTCTGAGGGCCAATATATTAATATCTGATTTAAGTAATTTCTTCTATCCTAGTACTTCCAACGTTTAGTGTTGAGCTGCATACAGAGAAGAAGTTTTTCTATTATAAAGATGACAGACTGGATGTCAGTATTAAAGCCAAGTAAGTCAGTTAGCAGAACTCTTTTCTGAACATCGTCTCGAGTTCCAGGTTCCTGAATTTATTAAGTTTTGCAAATGCTGGAATTACTAGTTGGTTTTCTTATAGTCAGAACATGCTGTACGTATATGATCAGTAAACTGTGCTATACATTTGTAAACTATTTTCAAATAACCAGTATATTTTTATTCTCTTAGCATCATTTTCAAATGACAATTCCTAAGACAATAGCAGAGTATTGAAAAAAAATGTAATAAGTGGAAATCACATATTTTAATCTTCACCTTGTCAATGAAGAGAAAAGAGGTAATGAAGAGAATGAAGAGAAACAATGAATTAGTAATTGTTATCCAGGAAATAATGTAACTGTGTTGCAGCCCCTAATTATATATAGATGTGGGATTTACTACACGGGTAGATTGGCATAGTAAAGTTCTCAATACCTAAATGTAAACCCATGTCTATATATTTTAAACCATTTTCAGCCCATATTTTTCCAACACCACCACTGGACAAGCAGTCACCAAAAAGGTTAATTCCTGGGCTGTTGTAAGAGGATTTTTCATTTTTTGTTACCTAGCTAACCCCAATGCTAATGTGTGAATCCAGGCTAAAAGTATATCACAAAAAACACAGAAGAGCAAACTGTTTAAAGTAATAATCCAGATTGTGCTTTTTGTGCATTTGCCTTTCTGGGCCCCGCCACAGATTTTTGCACAGCATGGTAATAATCTTACTATTATACTTGCAAAATAATTACTGGTTTGAAAAGTCATTTGGTGCACATAAGGTTTTTGTTTTTTGCATTTGTGGCTATTGAAAAAAAAATTTAAGGTAAGTTTTTGGCCTTTATTACAAAAGACTTCTTTGCTAAATCATCACATTTCAGCTTCCAATTCATGGGAATCTATGTTATGTTTTTAGTGCACATGTCTTTTTGAATAATATTACACTTTTCTTGTGTCTTTTTAAATATAATAAATACACAGATTTGTAGGTAAGCAATTAGAGGTAGATTTTTGCTTAACTACAATCATTTTGCTTTACACAATGATTTTATAAGAACGATTAGTAATCAGATAAAAGTGCATTGATATTGATAGCATGCCTGACATCGGGTATGCACAGAAGGAGCAGCCAGAAGGCTCTGCACACCCATTCTGTCTTGATCGCCTTGGTTTTGGGACAAACTATACGCATGCTGGAAAAAAAAAAATCAGCAACTCTTGTTGCATCCCAGTGATGTAGACAGCCTGCCAACACCACTAGGTAGCTTTTTTGTTCCCTAGGACAAATGTAGTTTGCAGATCAAAGATTCCTGCAAACACTACAACACTTTTTTTTTTTACTTCTTCTATTACTAATGTTAATGCTAATGTTAATACAATCAAAATATTATAAGCTTTATATATCAAAATAATGGAAACTGCCTAAAATCTTGCTTTTCTAACCAGTGCTAGATAAATGACAGCTGTAACTTGTTTGTGATTTCCCTTGCAACCATTAACATCAGCTGTTACAACATTGCATTTCTTAACAATGTAAACCTATGTACTTTATTATTATGTACAGTGCTTCCCTATTTATGTTCCTGTTTATTTTAGCTACCTCTTTGGTGAGCATGTAAATGGACATGCTGTTGCCATATTTGGATTGTACAAAGATATTATGAAGACTCTACATGGATCCTTGCAAAGAATAGAGGTATTTACAGCTCTCTGAACATATGATATGATTCAGTCTACTAGGAATAGTTCTTGGAATGTAGATTTATGCATTATATACATGGTTCTCCTGCTTCCTAAACTGTATGATATATGCATGCTAGAATAAACTGAACTTTGGGTTTATTCTAGCATGAATTATATTTACATATTTTAGCTGCCAAATGATTTGTTTTTATTTCTATCCAGTTCTGAGAGTCATATAACTCCGCCAAACATCTCAGCTGGACTGCTTACACACATAATTAAATATATAGAAAAGTATAAAAAACAAAAAAAGATAATTATGGTGGATAGTAAACAATATGAACATTACCATTATCAGATGGTACATTACCATTATCAGTTTGTGCACTGGTGTGCTCATAGATTGATTGTGGGTACTTTATGCATATTGTGTACAGTGTACTGTATCTTTTACTGACTACACAAGACAGATAAGGTTTACAACTTGGGCAAAACAAAAGTAGTTGAATTGTAAATGGTGGTTGCAGTTTAATATCAGTTCTTACAGAACCAGGTGCCAACCCTTGTTAAGTGAAGTATAAAAATGAGAAACAAGTGAAAAAGCAGGGTTATTGGCACAAATAGTATATTGTATTACACTCGGTAAATATTTTTAATACAAGGCATAACAAATTCACAATAGGCCATAATAGCTTCTTGTAGTCTGAACAATATCACTTTGGCCCTAGGGGGCACTAGACATGCGATTTCTCAGCCAGTCATGTACATTACTTGCCATACTTATTTAAAACTTTCAATCATAGATATTATTTATGTTGATCGTTGTACCCGACACATTTCACCCTACCAGGCTTCTTCAGGGGTAGTGGTTTGACAGCATTTATTTGGCGCTTGTAGTTATTACATCTGAATTGATAAGAATTTACCAATATTATATTGCGTAATATATACAGATAAGTTGATATTACAAATGAATAAATAAATAGATAAGTATTCCAATAAGTCTTGCCTGGCTATACATCTCAATTATAATCAATACAATGTAAATAGTTATGTAACATTCATACAAATTATTTAAATAGGAATACTAGTGTTTATATGTCTATTAGGTCAGCTGTTTGGGTATAAAGAAACCCACTGGATATCAATAAAAATAAAGGTACATGAACTTACATGGTCTTGTAGTGTGGTAAACAATGCTTTTAGCAAAGGTCAGGAGGGTATGAAGCCACCAAGTCGGGGTACAATGATCAACATGAATAATATATATGATTGAAAGTTATAAATACGTATAGCAAGTAATGTACATCACTGGCTAGGAGTCGCATGTCTAGTGCCCCCCAGGGCCAAAGTGATATTGTTCCGACCACAAGAAGCTATTATGACCTGTTGTGAATTTGTTATGTCTTGTATTACTAATATTTACTGAGTGTAATAAAATATACTATTTGTGCAAAAAACCCTGCTTTCTCTTGTTTCTCATTTTTATATTAGAACTTGGGCAATTTAGGGGCTTTTAGAAGTACTGGTCATGGTGATGGTTTCCTCATCTATATTTCACTGTTCATTTTCATTAATAATAGACCCTTCTAAATTGAAAGATAGCTTGTATAATATACTTTTATTACATAAAATAGTAGTGCCCTTCTTTTGCTCATAGATTAATAATGGTGAAGGAACAGTATCTCTTACCAGAAAACAACTTTTAGAAGACATCAGTAATGAAAATGAGCTTCTTGGCCTTTCCATTTATGTGAATGTGACAGTATTTTCCGCAGGTAAATATAAATATCATTCTTAGCTTTGTATCAATTATTGAAATAGACAAAAGTTGCTTATCATCAAAAGTATATGATTTCAACTAATTTGATTAGTTTAACAGTTCATGTGTTCAGTTAACAGCTACAATACCTAAAATACAGTGATACCTTAGCTAATGAGTGGCCCTCCTAATTTTTTTGGCTACCATTTTTTTTTTAACTGTTTATGGGACTCAGGAAGTAAGACACCTGATAACATACTGCATAAAAATGATGTTAGATAAGTGAGAGAAATCACTTTGACCTATATAGAGAGGGGCTTTCAGAGTTCCAGGCAGAGAAACTCTTCTCATACCAGTGTCAGTACGGTGCACGCTCGGTGTGGCTGTGAATTTGAAAGTTAGGTATGATTTATAGCATTTATTCTTTACGTACGACTGCGGCTTACCTGTTGCTTGTGTTCAGGACAGAGGCTTGATGGGGGGGGAGGGTTCGGTTTGCATGACTTGCAGAAGAAGTCTTTTAATAAACACAGCTGAGGTTGTAGGTGATTTTAAGGAATGAGCTCTTTTGAAACCTTTTTGTAATCCTTTATTGACCAACACAAACTCTGTAGTTGTTTCTTTTTGCATATTAAAGCACAGCTTGCTACAGAAGTTAATGAATATCTAGGCTCAATAAAGTTTTTTTTTTGCTTTGTGATTGACTCACAGTGAGGATTTTATACAGTAAATGACACAATGCTAATATTATGTTGAGCCAAACATCTGTCCATGCATTTATTAAAATAATATACCTCCTGTTACCTTCTGTTTCTGGGGGAAACTGTTCATCTCAACCTTTGGCGAGTTTATTACCTTTTATATTGTGTTTTTTAATATTTTTATAAAACGTATCCTTTAATTGTGGGCAGCATCCAGAACAAAATAAATGATTTTCTATAGAAACCTATGAGAAATCATGTTTCGGCTAACAAAGATTTCAGCTAAGTGTGATTCCAGAACAAATTATTTTTGTTAGCCAAGGTTTTACTGTATTACTGTGAGAGCATTAAGGTTTATTTGCATTAAATCAAATTATTATAATTATTGTATTTGTTGCATTTGTGGACTTTCTTTCTTAATCATTTGCTATTTAGAATGTACTGTGGCATTCTTTGCAATAACTGTCTTCCAGCACTTAGGTCTGCTGGGGTGAATGGCCGACTATTACCAGCTCCATTCACATATTTATTATGGATTTACTTTGGTTGCTCCATTATCGTCCACAATCCAAAAACATATCAGTAAATTTTGTTCACAATGCAGGGCATTTATGCAACAACCAACATTAAATATAATTTTATTCCTAGCTGATTTTACAATGAAATCAATGATTTGACTGTAGTATTGCTTGTATTTGCTTCATTTCAGAAGGTGACTATGTCCAGGTGCACAAAACCAACATTAAAATTGTCTCATCACCTTACAATATTGAATTCATCAGGACTCCAACATATTTCAAGCCTGGCATGTCTTTCAAGATTACGGTATTGTGTAAAGCAGCACATAAAAATTATTAACTTAAAAATAAGTAAACTGAAAAAATAAGTTAAGGGCAGTTATTTATGTAAACTTTTTAATACAGACTCATGATCAACCTTGATTATACAATATTCCTCATTCTAATACCTGCATTTTATATCTGTTTCTCTTTTCATAAGGAATCATTAAAAAAGTCATCTGTACAGCCAGTCCTTGCTAATTAGATCAATGCTTCTAAACTTTGTTAAAGTATGTGCTGCATTCTAAAAAGCAGTGTGTACCAAGGACTCCCTATCTGTATTAAGTACCCTTTGATGTTAACATTTAATTACCAGAACCCCTTAACTCTGTACAAATATATATATATTCAAATATTTTCTTACTTTCACTACAGATTTAGCAATTTATAAAACAGGTCTAGCAACTTAAAAAAATTCTAATAATGTGTGAAGCACGAAATTGCAAAATGCTTCATCTAGTACCATTATGAATAAATAATCTTCTTTATTTTACTTTTAAATAGGTTTTGGTTACAAATCCTGATAGGACTCCAGCAGCCAAAGTTCCTGTAAAGTGTGGAAACGAAGCAGGACATACATCTGAAGAGGGCACATATGTGACGTATGTGAGTGTCAACACTGGTACAGAGCAAGAAATAACAGTAAGTTTTCACTTTGCTAAGTTTACTTTATATGCATCTGTTCAATCTATGTGCTAGTTATTTACTAACAGCAGATAAAGATAACTTGATTTTTGCTAGTCATACTCTGGACCAAAACAATGGACCTCCCTCGAATAACAAATAGGTATGTACTATACTATTCATACTGGAAGCATTGTGCAGCATATAACTATATACCGTAACATGCCCTGGCTCTTGCAGTAATAAATACAGTTTAATTTTGTAGGGTATTTCTACCCTAATGGTAGCAAATAGTATCATGGTTCTATTGCAAACATCAACAAAGGGGTTATCATTTACTAAGGTTTGAATACACGTCATATTATTCTGGACCGAGTTATTATTATTATTAATTAACAGGATTTATAAAGCGCCAAAATATTTTGCAGCGCTGTACATTAAATAAGGGTTGCAAATGACAGACGAATACAGACAGTGATAAAGGAGGAGAGGACCCTGCCCCCAAGAGCTTACAATCTAGTGGGTGGGGGAGTTTACACACAATAGGAGGGGAGATATGTAGTGGTGGTAAGTTATTGATGGTTTCAAAAGACAGAAGAAGATGGGTAGGCAAGTTAGAAAAAATGGGTTTTGAGTGCGCAGAAAGTAGGAGCAAGCCGAATAGGATGAGGAAGACCATTCCAGAAAGTTGGGGCAGCTCTAGAAAAGTCTTGAGTGGCTGCAGCATTCTAATAGATTGTAGAGGAGAGAGTTGGGTTAGTGGAATATCAGAGAGGAGGAGGTTACAGTAGTTCAGACTAGAGATGATAAGACAATGTACAAGGAGTTTGGTGGTCTCTGGGGACAGGTAGGGGCGGATTTTGGAGATGTTGCGTAGATGAAAGTGACAGGACCTGGAAATGTTTTGAATATGGGGGGTAAATAAGAGGGCAGAATCAAAGGTGACCCCAAGACAATGTGCCTCAGGGGAGCACCGAATAACAGTGTTGTTAACAGTTAGAAATATGTCAGAGGGAGATTTGGAATGTGATGGCTGATCATGATGAGATGGCTGACAGGCCGCATGAGACCTTATTCAGGACTGAGGGAGACAGGTCAGGGGTGGACAGATAGATTTGAGTGTCATCACCATACAGATGTTACTGTAAGCCAAAGGAGGATATGAGACTACCCAGAGAGGAGGTGTACAGAGAGAAGAGAACCGGTCCAAGGACTGACCCTTGGGGAACACCAACAGGGAGGAGAGTGGGTGAGGAGGAATTACCATTGAAAGAAACTTGAAAGGAGCGGTCAGACAGATAGGAAGCAAACCAAGAGAGAGCAGTGTCACTGATACCAATGGAGCGCATGATTTGTATTAGAAGGGGGTTGTGCTTGTATTGGATGAAAATTTGACCCTCCAGTGTCACCCATCAATCCATCCTGGCAGATCAATGAACTGATCATGATTAACCCCTATACATATCACATTGCACAGTACTCGTTTGTCCATCTGTCACTGGAATTAATCATGAAAGATCATTTCCAGCGAATTTGTACATGGTCTAAGTGATGAAAAGCGGAATGTAAAGCATTCCTTTCCTCCAACATCCACAACATCTGTGTTCTGCTGTAGCCCATCTGCTTCAGGGTTCCACATGCCATACATTCAGGAATCTGTAATTGTGATTTTTTTTATTACTTATTATGGAATGGTAAAATATTATTTAAATTTTTTATTTGTAGGTGAAGACAGCTGATGAAAGCTTGGATGAAGACCAACAAGCCAGTGTAACCTTAAAAACAAAGGCCTACCAAACTTTTTATCGTAATTACCTACACATAAATGCTAATTCAAATGGAAAGGATGTTGCTGAAATTTCTCTGTTCATAAAAAGTAAAAATGAAGAAATCCGAAGCAAAATTGGGTACTTTACACTTCTGGTAAGAACAATGCATTCATTTAATAGAGATTTTTTTTTAATGAACTAAGAACTAAATACTGACCTTTTATCTTAAGCAATGAAAGTAATGGATTTACAGTTAAAGTGTATCTGGTAGTCAACTTCTTATATATTTTTATAAAAACCTAAAAGCCAGTTCTTTCTTTATGACCTCATCAAGATGCTAAGAATGTTTTCAAAAACATTTTCTATTTTTATTATGTATATTATTTTATACCCAGTGACATCATTACCATGTATGCATTGTTCTTTATCCAATGCAGGTAGATTATTATGGTTGATAGCCTTCTGAAAGCATCACAGCATTCTACCTCAGAAATCATCTCAATAGACCTCATTATAAAAAGGACTGGTTGTTAAGATTTATGTAAACATCAAAAGGTTTTACTGAGTGGATGACATTCTGTAGAGCACATGACATCAATGGACTTGAAAATGAAATTCAGTGAATGTAAGGGGTGGACCAGGGGCCGTGCATTTTTAGCAATTTTGGTGCCTGGAGCAGGTAAACCCACTACTAAAAAAGCAAAGACACTGCATCATTATACATAGACACTTACGTACAAACATTATTGTATCAAACATATGCACACATACTGTAAATACATGAATATAAACATGCATACAAATACATTCATATCTGCCTACACATATATTGGCACAGCTGCACACATTTACACATGCACACACACTCATATACTCATGCATCCACCTTCACGTGCACAAACAGTATCAGCACATACACAGGTAAAGCTAAATGATACCCTTACCCTATTGAGCAGCCTTTTTAGAGATTCATTTCCTATCCATGTAATCATGGAATAATTGCCCCTGCAAGCGACTTAGTATGTTGATGGAGCATTAGAAACACCATTCACCACCCTGAATTCCAGCTTATTTCTGTTCTGATGAACTTCATCAATATCAAGCCCTCTGTACCTCATCTGCATACTCAATAGCTTGCCCTTTTCATTCATTTGCTGCTTGCAATGGCAGCTAAGTCATGTTGGCATCATTTGTGGAAGTCACATTGGATGGCTAGCAGTTGTCGTGAAATGCCCACTGTTCTTCAATGAGACAGACACTACCAGTCAAATGCTATCCAAAGTTGTCAGGGAGGTTAGCAATTACGGACACCTGATCCCTGGGTAGGTGAAAACTGCATTATTTTAATCTCAGACATCTAGGGCGTGATGTTGTCTTTGTAATTGATGTGTGTGTTGTTACTATGCCAAGATCAAAAGAGCTCTCTTAAGGTCCCAAAATGAAGGTTGCTGATGAGTTTGGCAGGGGATTTAAAAATATTAATTAATTTAAATTAATTATTTCAGTGTAGGGTAAATCTATAAGTGCCAAACATTTCAAATGATTGCTAATGTGTCCAAGACTAGCTGAGCTAGAAAATATGGCCCATTAACTGACTTACCATTTTATTAAATTCTTAAACACCAAAATAGGAAAACCTCATATACCATTTAAACATGGTACTGAAAATGTTATGGATTGCGTTTGCCTTGCTGCTTTAGTACCTAGGAAGATTGCAACCATCAATCCAGTGCTCCATTACAAGCCAAGAAATGGCTGAAAATAAAGAAATGAAGAGTTATGGACTGGCCTAGCCAAAGGGGATCTGTGCCCCCTTCAATGGTACTCACTCCCCTGCTGCCAGCACCAGCTTTGCTCAGGGATCACCTCCTTGGCTCACTTCATGGTCCAGGTCATGTGACTCCCATTCAGGTGCTCCATTACCTCAGAGAATTAGAGTTTTTCGCAGACATGCTTCCCCTGCTGGTGGAAGTGTGAACACCATCAACCTCTCATCTCTAGTGCCCCCTCTGGTGGTAGGATAGGTTGCTAGCAGGTCACATGGTGCCCATCCATCACTTGACCTTCCCTTTAAAAGGAAGTGACTGGCAACAAGAAGTTGCCTGAACAAGGAATCCCGTTTGCTCTGCTCACAGGTTCCTGGTGTCCCAGTTTGTGGCTCCTAGTCATGTTTGTTCGTGTACCAACCTGGCTTGACCTTGACTTATCCTGATCGCTGCCTACGTTGACCTTTGGCTTATCTGACTACTCTCTGTCTCACATTCCTGCAGCTCGCCTGATTCCTGCTTGTCAGTAGTCACCTGCCTCTACATGCACAGGGGCTGCAACCTGGTAGTTGCCCGCAGTGTTACATCCTCATCACTAGAGGCTCTGGTGAAGACTGGGCAGCTTCTTAGATTCAGCAGCAGCAGGAGTTGTTGCAAATAAGGCTTGTGGACTTTCTTCAAAGGTATGAAGATTGTCTTAATGCACTCCAGGCTGCCATGAATTAGAACCCTACCTCTGTTTCTGCTCCTGCAACTCCAGCTTCTGTTCCTATGACTCCAGAGTCAGCTCCAGTCCCAGCCTCCATGCCACTCTATGCTTCAGATCCCCACTCCTCCCTGATACTCTGGCGACCCCAAGTTCTGTCTGGGATTTAATAAATTGTACCAAATTTAGTTTGAGTTGCAGCCCTGGAACTTCCCCACAGAACTGTCCAAAGTGGCTTTTTTCATCTCTCCCCTGACAGGGGAGGCCCTGGCTTGGGTTTTGCCCCTTTGGGAAAAGGGGGACTCTGTTTTAAGGGACTTTAATACCTTTCTTTAGAACTTTTGGAGGGTATTCGATGAACCTGACCTCAGCAGCATCAGAAATCATGCACCTACGCCAAGCTTTCTCTCTGTTGGCCAGTATGCAGTAAAATTTTGAACACAGGGAACAGAGTTGAATTGGAATAATGAAACTTTTGTGGTAGTATTCTGGTACTCGATGACCTGGTATTCCTCTGTATTTGGCTGGACATTCATTTCCAGGAACGAGCGTGGGAAACTCAGAATGTCCGGTGTCTAATCAAACTGGCTTCTAATTTCCAGAACCCATGCAAGTAGACCAAGTGTGACTTTCCCTAAAAAAATTGGCCAACTGAGCTGGTGACATGGAGGGTCCACCATCCTGCCTTGCAGCACTGTGACACTTCTGTCATTATCCCAATGTATAAACCTTCATATCTCCCACAGTGATAATTGTAAAAACTTGAAATTTTCAGGGGACCCTGAGAGCGGATAACCCTAATTTAAATTTATATAAGCTTATAATTTCAGGTTTATACTTTGGGCATAATGACAGCAGCTAGGACACAGACATAGCTGCTGGTGTATGAGGGGTAGGATTATTTCACAGTGCAAGCTGAACTGCATTGTATAGTACCGGTTCAGAATATTTATTTTCCTGCTTTCCTTCTCCAAACCCAAGTGTGTTTTATAGTATAAAAAAATTGGTATTCCATAAAACACTTTGGCTTGACAATATTTCTTATTTTTCACTCAGGTGATAAGTAGAGGAAAAATATTGCTCACTAAAATTCAGAAAAGGACAGCACATGAAGAGATCACATCATTGCGAATTAACTTGACTCCTGAGATGATGCCCTCTTTCAGAATTGTGGCTTATTATTACTTGTTGCATTACCAGTACAACAAATATTTCATGCATGACACACTTGAAATAGTTTCTGATTCTGTCTGGCTACACATGGAAAGATCCTGTAAAAGTATTGTAAGTAGTTTGGTGACATAATTCAACTTTCCAATGCTTGCTTTCTATTTTTAATTTATTGATTATAAACAAAATAGCAAATATGTATATTTCTTGAATGGGTAATCTGTGGTTTCATTGACACTGTAGATTGGGCTGTGTGTAACATGTAGAGGATTCTACTGGTGACATGGATACTTGGTAATGAGCTATATGTGTTGTAGTGCAAATTTCACTTGTAGTATAGGTATGGATACTGAGGGGTGTTCTGCTTAAATGCTAGGAAGTGAAACAGGTAACTGGAAAGATTTTTGTAATATCAACCTTTTGTGGATACAGTTTATTATCATATTCCAAAGTGGAATTGTCAAGACACTTTACCCCTCATTGCTTATTTATTGATTTTTTTTTTCAAGTGCAAAATATAGAAACCACTAAACCCTGGGTTCTGTTTTAAAAGGATATATATGACTTTAAATGAATTACCAACTGAGAAAAAATGTTTTAACATCACAATTATTGTACTAGTTTGCAACAAAAACTAAAATCTGTAATTTGATTACAGATTTTCTGTGTTTTTACCAACACACATAATTTTATTTGTTAAACATAAACATATTTAGAAATGGATGCCTGCAACTCCAGAAAAGCTGGGACTGAGGCAAGTTTACCAATGGGTCAGGTCTGCTTTTCTTTTAATTATACTTACTTATCTTTTGGCAATCAAAGTTACTAATTGTTGCTTTTTTTTTCAAGTGGAACTTTTACACTTTCCTTTTTTTTTTATAATACTTGAGGTGTTCAACAGTCCATGGTCGCCATTGTTTGATTCTCCTCTCCATAATACACCAAACATTTTTCAGTAGCAGACAAATCTGTACTACAATCAGGCCAGGCAAACACATGAGCTCTATATTTATGAAGCCACATTTTTGTAATTTGTGCAGAATGAGACCTGGCATTGTCCTGTGGAAATATACATGGAGTTCATGGGGAAAAAATGTCATCATGATGGAAGCAAGTATTGCTCCAATTCCAATGTGAGGCTCCACATCAATATACAGATCTGCATACCATAGGCACTGGTTCACCCCATGCCATTACAGATGCTGCTTTTTTTTTGCACCTTTTTTGATAACAGTCTGGATGGTGATTTTGATGATGATTTTATCAATGGCACAAGTCAGACGTCTGATTTTCCCAAAAATGAACTGAATTGTGGACTCATCTGACCACAGAACATGTTTCCAGTGTTTCAGTCCATGTTTCAGTCCACCTTTTATTAGCTTGGGTCCAAAGAACTCAGCAACATTTCCTCACCAAATTCATGTATAGTTTCATCTCTGCATAATACAGTTTCAGGCAGGATTTTTTTGATAAATCAATGGAATGTGACATTGATTTCCTAAAGTATTCCAAGCCCATGTGGCTATGTTCGACATGGTAGCATGATGGTTTTTCATGCAATACTACCTGAGGGCTTGAAGGTCAGCACTGGTCTCCACCCTTGGCCTTTACACACAGAGATTTCTCCCAACTTCCTAAATCTTTCCACAATGGTAATAGCTGTAGATGTTGACAGATCTAAACTCAGTGCTAAGAAGCATTTCTCAGGAAGTTCAGCACAAAGTGGCGAGCCATGACCCATCTCTGCTTGCACATACTGAGCCTTTGGTAGATGCTCCGTTTATAGCCAATCTTGATACCCACATCTGTTACCAGTTACCTGCTAATTGAGGAATGTCCCAGAATGTTACAGTATAAACTGTAAATATAACAGTCTTTATGTGCAACCTAAGGCAAGTACCTCAAACATCTGTAATGACATTGTAGGAGATTTACAAAAAAAGTAAGAACTACATTTTTGATATTTGTTAGTATGCACAGTTTACTTGCATAGCTCTTTTTAAAGCTACAGTTTGGCTCCTAACTTTTTTTTATTAATCTTATATTTATAGTATATGTGTATATATGTATTCTGTATGGTTCTTTTTTTACTGTAATTGTTTACATCCTAATTGCACACACCTGCATTTTTATTGATATTTTTTTCTTTTTACAGTTGCAAATAAATCCACCTAAAAACCCACAACCCGCCTATGAGCCAGATAAAAAATTAGAACTTTCCTTGACTGGTGACCAAGGATCACAAGTAGGCCTAGTAGTTGTAGATAAGGCTGTATTTGTCTTAAACAACAAAGCAAAGTTCACCCAAGACAAGGTGTGTACTGCATAAAAACTAATAATATTATAAACTAGTGCTGGTGACTGAACACAAATGTAAAATGTATGATACAGGGTTATTGTGCTTTCAAGTACTACAAACAGATCGAGTAAAACTGTTCAAATGTTTAATGTGGGACATCATCCAAAGCCAAATTTATTGAATGCTTAGAAATATTATTTGTGCCTAAACAGTACTTAGAATATGTACCTTTTGCATGGAATCTTGAAAAATAGCTATGTGCCTCCTCTGCCTGGGAATCCCATAGCAGATTATCTTAAGTGCAAGATTATTTAGGGCTCTGTGACCTCTAGTCAGACAAAATTTAAAGTCAGATCTGATGTCACCACTGTGCTGTTTATTATTCTCCTAGCTTGATGCTGCGTTACTCCTCCAGTACCAATCAGATAGCTGATAACATGTCTTTTACAGTTCAGCAATAAGTAGATCACTGCAAATTTTCCAATGAAAAGTCTAGTTGTACTAGTACAAGTACACCACAATCAAAAAAAGCACGACTGTAATCTTTGTAGGAAAAAAATTATTTTTTAATCATGTATAACTTCGTTGTTCTTATCTAACCCATCAGCATTGGAATCTGCACATTTGAGGCCAATTTTAAAAAGGGACCAATATTGGTAACCACTTATTTATTCTATTAATGTAATAGGCCTAATTTATCAAAGCCCTCCAAGACTGGAGTAGAAAGACTATCATGTGTGAACTTGGGTGATCCAGCAAAGATGGATTGGAGCCAACATTGAACACATTTGCAAAGTAATAGCAAATTACTTTAAGAAATTAATTTTAGTTTTGATGGATCACCCAGGTTCACCCATGATAGCCTATGTTCTCCAGTCTCAGAGAGCTTTAATAAATCAGGCTGAGTGACATTAGATTAGATTGACTTAACACTGTGGCAGTTTCCTTGATAGCCTTTGTAGTTCAGAGAATGATTCTGTTTAAAAAAAAAAAATGTATCTATGTTTAAAACAGATATGGGATGAAGTGCAAGACAGCGATCTTGGATGTTCAGCTGGCAGCGGCGCTAACTCATTGGCTGTGTTTGAAGATGCTGGACTGGATTTTGCAACCACAATGCAACAAGAAACTTCATCTAGGAAAGGTTATCAAAATGTGCTGTTTGTTTAATAATGCATTAAAGTAGGAGTAAACAAGATCACATGCATGTAAATTATACATGCATGTATAATTTTGTATTTATTAGTTTTTCTAGAAAATGTTTGAATGATTAATTTCTGTCTATACATGCATGGGGTAGCTATATTTAATCATTATCAATGCAGGTACTGTTTTCTATACTAGTGTACCTTCTCCCACTGCTTTGTGTTGACCACCACCATAAAAAAAATAGAGTGTCCCACTCACGGCGGATATCTTACATCAACTACTCTAGTGAGCCCCCTGCTTTTCTTAGCACTTGCCTGTCTTTTCTTGTGCCAGATTCCCCTTGTGCAGTACATTGGAAACCACATAGCTATGCTACAAGTTCTTCCTCTGCACATAACCAATAAAATCTAATTCATTTCAATGTAGAGGACATACATTTTGTGGGATGCATAACAAAGGAGGCAAAAGAAATCCCCCCAGGTTATCTATGTACATTGCCTGTTACAATAGATGTTTGTTTGACCATGCACTTTCCAAATGATTCCTGAATATGGGGAATGGTACATTATAATGACCTGGTGAACTTTTAATGTTCCAATCAGGAAAGCTGCAGAGTTTTAATTCCTTAATAAATAATAACCCATGGGGAACATCTTGCCAACATTTAAAATTTCTATTGCAAATAATGTCCAAATTTTAACAGAAGCAGTAAACTACCCAGAATCTAAAACTTTGCATGTTCTCTTTATGTTTATATGGGTCTCCTCCAGGCTTTAAGGTTTCCCCCACATCTCCAAAAACATGCAGTTATGGTAAATGGATCCCCCCCGGATATTGTCCTTGGCACATGTGGGAAAATAAGCAGCAAAAAACAAACTGCAGAAAGGACTTCTGGGCATGATGATGGATGTGTGAGAAAAATAATATAAACTGAAAATATTTTTTTGATATCTTACAGATTTTATCTGCAATACAATACTGCACAAACGCAAACGTCGATCATATGAGTTGCTAATAGCAAAACAAAAAAAAGGTAATGAATTGCTGATTATAGATATAAGATATTGTATATGATGTACATTCTATTTGGTAAACTTGACTTCAGTGGTGTAGCTTCTGTGGGCACACTGGGTTCCATACATATGAGGCTGGATGCCTTGCAGGAATTTCCTCAAACTTTCACTTGCAGTAGAGAGCTGAAGATTATCTCTGCTTAGCAATGTATCGCATGGGCCACAGCATGAATTTACATTAATTTAAATGTCTGCATGAAAGAAAAAAGCTTGGGAGTCTGGAAGCTTCTATTGAAAGACATAACAGTGTAAAGAACCTTATGGCATTATCAAAGAATGTCCTTCACGACTTTATCCTGTATCTGGTCAAGGGACCATAGGGCCTCCTAAAGTAAATCTGCCATTAGGCAGACTTTTTTTCTTTCTGTCTGAAGGGATAGATGATGTCCCATTTCCAATAAAGAATATTTACCTGCCTATTCACTGATCTTTTTCTAAAATAAAAAAAAAATGCTGAGCTGCAGGTGCACAGCTATAATGCCAGGATATCCACATATAGTAGCTCCCCCAGGGCTAATGGGACTAAATTAACGTTTGTGCACATGTGTTATATCATCTCAACCCAACCTAATAGGTTGGCGCCTGAGACGGAGTCAAGTCTAAATGATTTTGAAAATTTTTCTAATTTAAATATCCTTTTCAATTGTTCACTTATGATCGGAGCTCTTTCAGTTTCTGGTTTTATTTTTTAACTATATTTTTCTGCAGATCTCCAGCATTGGCGATTTTATACCACAGTTAGTTCATTGTTTTATGCTATTTGACACTGTACCTTTTGTGTGTGTTAAAGCTTTAATAAAAAGAATTTGAAAAACAAAAATTACAATCGGGCAAGTAAATTATTTTATTGCAGAAGGGATATATCCTGTCTCTTCTGCAAAAGGAAACCTGCCTGGTTGCAATATTTTTATTAGTAAAATTTAATTCTATCTTAAGGGCTAGTGATGTAAACTGTGATTAAAGAATGATAAATGAATGCATCTAATATACTGGAAAAAGAAAGTTATTTCATGTTTGAGGAGGTTACACCATATTACATAACTGCTAACCCATGCCAGATTTCAACACTTGACCCTGAAATACCAAACATACTTTTAGCATTAAAATTAATTCTTGTGGTCCCCCCTTCCTACAAGTCCTCATTGTTAGGCATATATAGATATCCAAAGCTTAGTACCGATTAACAGTACAGGACCATGGTATATCTCATTGTGATTCACCACTGTTGGCCAGTCTCTAGCCATTCAAAGGTTACAAGGCAGTCTGTAATTGCAAGGATAGATCACTGAATAAGAGCTTCCACTCACCCTGTCAAAGTGGAGCTGTACTCATGTGCATTGGCTCTCTGCTGTGGGGTGTCCGTACACTTTTACATTTGCACTAACAATAAAGAGAAGGTGATCTCCACAATAAATATTTAATTTTTATGCTAAAACTATTTTGGGCACTTTGGGCTACAGCTGTTATGTAAACAACCTTAACATTATTTTATTTACATTTAAAAAACATAATTGTGACTAATTTCTTAACTTTCAGTAAATGAATCCCCTGCTCATCTAAAGCCATGTTGTTTGGCTGGATTACATGAGAGTCCCATGGGACTGGACTGCCGCACTCGCAAAAAACATGTTCAGGAACAGGAATGTGCAGAATTATTCTATGAGTGTTGCATACATGCAGAACAGCTGAGAGAACAAATGAGCACGGATTTAGAATGGGAGAGATGTGAGTATGGATCCAAATTTTCTTGGATTTTATTTTGACTATGGTATTTGTATTGTAGTGTCATGTGATAAGTACTTGGTTTTTATACTTTGATCTCTCTATTTTCTTTGGTAACAGAGACTTGGCAAGCCACCAGTTTTTGTAAGGCACATGGATACTATCTAAATACCAACTCCAGAGCCTCTGTTATCTTTTTTAGGAAGTAATTATTCCATAGCCCTCGTAGCAACAGTCAGCGAGAACTTGTTTGAAAGCTCTTTAATGTTAAGAATGTATAAATATTTTACTTATGACCTTAGCACAGGTGCACTTTAAATGTGGTGACATGTTGCTCTTTCCCATCTCCAGCGGATGATTCTGAGGAAGAAGATGTACCAGAAGATGTTTCACCACGAAGTTACTTTCCGGAGAGCTGGCTATGGACCCTCTTTGAACTTAAAAATCCTAAAGCTGAATCAAAATCAAGGTATGAGATTCATATGCTGTCTGTAAATCACAAGTCAGCAATTTCAAATCCCTGAACAATATAAAATCCCAAGCCATCATTATCCCGATGTTCACCTCCTATGCGCATCTATAAAAAATGATAGAACTTTTTCACTTCCAGTCAAAATAAAATCATCAGGGCTCCCAGAAGTGTTTTTGGCCAACTGTGAGTATGCATAACATATTTGCATATTATTGTAAACTTAAATTGCAGTGTTGGCTCTCCCAGCAGTATATACAGTTTAAACAATGTTTTTCTATATACCAAACTTACACTTGTAGTCTCAGTTCTATACATCACAACAAGCTGGTCTCAAATTTAGAAGTTATGCATCCATTACACCCACAGATGTTAGGTATATGCAGTTCTCTGAAAAGGATATCAGATATTTATAGGAAGTAATTGAACACAAAGGCTTAGAACAAAAGAAGAAGGAATGTGTCGCTGGGATATAAAACAAATATAGATTTTTTTTTTTTAGTTTTTGACTTTAGGGACACTTTAAATGTGTGTGTAGTTTACACTTTCTGGGCTTTATTGTTAACTCATTCTGGAAATATATCATTTTCTAGCATTGTCACTGTGCCTTTACAACTCAATCTACCAAGCTCTGTCACCACATGGATAGTACAAGCAGTTAGTATAAAGAAAAATCAAGGTAAGAAAAAAATTAAACAACAATGTGAATATTGCATCTTGTAGATTAGAATCTGACTTGTAAAGAACATGTCAACTGTCTCTAAATTCATATTGCTGACAGTTCTTGCAAATACGACTTTGACAGGAACTTATAAAGTGTAAGACTGCTGAGAACAATTTGAACAATATGGAGCAATTGGAAAAATATTGTCAGCTGAGAACTTTTTTTTTTAATATTTCCTGCTTTAAGGTTGGTTAAAAGGAAACTCGCTGATGATTTGTTAGGCAACACTATAGAGGAAATAAAGAAAAAGATCACATAATGATACTTATTTACTAGAGCATTAAGAATCTTTAGACATTTATTTGTGTAAATAATCCCTTCAATCATCCAATTACATGAAAAAAAATCCTCTTCACAGTGAAAGCCCACACAATTGCATAAAAAATTAAAAATAAAAATAAAAAAAGGTTACAGGAATTTGCTTTTCACCGGATTGAAATGTGTTCTCCTGTCCTATAGTGTATCAGAATGCCTAATGTGTATTAGGCTGAAGATAGTCATTGATCTAGTTATGGTGCCTGGTCTCAAAACGGTCTCAGAACAATCCCAGTCTCAATAAATTTTAGGTTTATTTCACATGCATGTTTAGCTGTTATCCTGGAATACTCGTACAACAGTTAAATCTCACTACAAACGCACTGCAACCTGTAATATCTGTCCATCACATTTTGTGATTATGTAAATGTTGTAGGATTGCATCATTTTCCTAAATATCAAACCATTTGGTTTTAAATTTTGGCCAATGCTAGTAACTCTTTGTACTTTTTTAAAATCCAGGAATTTGTGTATCTAATGCATACCCGTTGACCGTCTCCATGAAATTCTTTGTTGACCTAAGAATACCTTATAGCATTAGAAGAAATGAGCAAGTACAAATTCGGGCAATCGTTCACAACTATTTTCAAGATAGGAAGAAGGTAATTGTATTTCCAAATGCATCTTTCATTAGATGTACATTCAAAAAAATTGGTACTATTACATCAAGGTTAAAAACAGCACTTTGTTATTATTAATCGATAAAACAGATAAATGCATTAAAAGTTTTTTGTGTCAACCTTATTGACCTGTCTCAAAATCCAAACTCAACACGTTTGTAGACCTCCTGCAATATGCACCAACGGATGCACACTGAAGGGATCACATAGAGAGCTAGACCACCAAGACAACTTGTCCCATGTATACTTTAAAGCAGCCTTAAGACAATCTCACACATAATTGCCTTACAAATTAAAACTATCTGTTTTTATTAAGAGGTGAGTGGTGGAAGGAAATTAGATCATTGTATTTTGGAAGCATCAATTATGATGTAAGAGATTCTGAATATATATAAAAACTGATATATATATATATATATATATATATATATATATATATATATTTATATATGTATATATTTGCCACAATTGGGGACTTAGCAGTAACCAGGTCTTCTCCAGAGCCTAGTTAGGGGGTGAGAATGTTGCACTGCTGGTTACCGCCAGGTTGCAGTGCTTGGCCACACCAGGCTGGGCAGGATAATACGGCGTAGCAAATCACTAGGCGGCAGAATTGTCAAGGAAGGCCGGGGTTGAGGCAGGCACCAAGCAAGTCAGGTCAGGTCACAAGCCAGGGGTCAAATACCAGGGATCCAGGAAATAGACACTGGGGCCACCGCAAAAACTGGTAACACAGGGGACACTGGAAGTGACAGGAGGCACTGGTGACATGGGGATAACCACAGACACAGAGGAACACTGGAACAGCACAAGGGAATTGCTGAAAACAACAGACTGGGCAACAAGGGTTTAACACAGGAGTTGGACAGAGAAAGCACTAAATTAATCAACAGATGTAGAGGAAATTAGGCCAAGGAGGCTTATCACTACAAGACACGTTAGACACGTTAAAGAACTAAGTTGGGGTACCTATTTTTACCTGAAAAAACATTGACTCAAGTATAAACCTAGAGTACAAAATGTGGTTATCACTTTTAACATTCAAAACAGTATTCAAATGAAATGCCAATAAAATAATGAAAATAATGTGAATAATGAAAATAATAGGATTGAATTAAATTGAAATTCAATACACATACAATACACCCCCCCCCCTTTTTTTAACAGCTTAAAGTATTTTATTATTTTAAGTTGGTTACTCTTGACTTGAAACTCTTGTCTTGGTTGGCAAAAGTTCATTATATACTTTACAGGAGGACACATCATTATCTACTTGAGTGACACCAGTATAAACCAAGATTTTTAAAAAAAACTTTTCCGGTTAAAAAAAAAATCTTAGTTTATACTCCAATATAGATATAAATACCTTACTATTGTGTACTTGATATACCATGAGTATAACTAACTACCATCTAACTAACAATGTTTAGGAATTTCATGTGGTAAAATATTGTAATACTTTTTTTTTTAATGTACAGGTGACAGTGAAATTCTCTTATACTGAAAATGTATGCAGTTTAGCTACCAAATCAAAAGGTTATCAAGTGCCCGTGGACATAAAACCACTATCTAGAAAAGTGGTGAACTATGTTATAATTCCTTTAAAAGCAGAAAAAATTGACATTGAAGTTCAGGTTTACGGGCCAGGCATTAGAGACAAAGTGAAAAAAACCATTGATGTGTTGGTATGTAAATATTTGTTTTTAAAATACTACTATAACTCTTTTCCTACTTTAACAACTATATAATTGTACATTATGTATTTTAAAAATTGTGATCTAATATAAATGTCTACTGTATATAGCTGGATACAATAGAAGCATTGTGTTGCCATTTATTTGAATGCCAATTGCCATAATTTGGTTCTAATATCTGTAGGCGCTTGATTCATGCATAGATAGTACACAGAAAATACATTTTTTTTTATCAGCCTCCAATAAAAAATACATTTAAACAATGTCAGCAAGAACCTTATGGGTTGGTCAGTTATAAACCAGCCTTTCTGGAAAAAGGTATTATTACCTTTTGGCTTTAAGAGGTTTAAAGTGACCCACGACTTTGTGTTTTCTCTAGAGTCCTTTAGAGTCTGGATCTGCACACATTTTTAGTACTTTTCTAATCTGGCCTGTTTGTGGCCCTCAAACAATAGAGTTGAGAACTCTTGATTTACTATTCTTTTTCACAGTACTTGTATATAGGATATTGTAAACTTTCTATTTCTCCCTCCCTTTCCTATGTCACAGATACAAAGCAGGTTCTAGATAGCCTTATCAATCCTTTCCTAAATTTCTGGAGTTAAGAATTTTAATGGCATGGGTCATTTGAAATATTTCTATGAAAAGTAAATAAAATCTTTGAAATGGCTTAACAATATACTTTGTGTGATAAGAATTTGTTAAACGGTTATAAATATTCCTTTGAACAGAATCCCTGATTTTTGTTTTTCCTTTTACATGCACTGTCTTGCATTTTTTTAGCCAGAAGGAAAGCTTGTGAGGAAGAAAACATTTAGCAAAGTGGTGAATCCTGAAGGTTGGTTTATTTCAGTCATTTAAGGTGGGATACTAATAACTTGTATGTCATATTGTTGAAATGCAAAAATTATTTTGAAAACTATTGACCAAAAATGGGAACAAATAAGTAAATACTAGGAAAATGGAAAAGCATATAAATGTTCATAGATTAGGTAGCATAAAAGGTACACATTGAAAACATGAATAAAAACATAAATGGATATAAAAGTATACAAAATAGCAGGAGAATAAGTTACAAGTGGTAATTGCATTTATCCACAAATTACATGGAGCAATGAAAATCTTCTAACACAAGTATAGTTATAAAATAGTGTTAATATTGAGCTTTTTAATTTAAAGGTGTTTAAAGTGTACAGGTCTAATTAATAGGTCTCTTAATAAGACAATTTATTAAACTGCTCAGCATTTGTGCAAGGTGAAAGGTATGTTTTCTATGGCTGGCTCCCCAGTCCTGAACAAACTAGCATTCATTTCAAATCTAAGCCACTTGCAAAATATTTACCTTATGGTGAGGTGATTGATTTCAATTAGTTTGTCAATCTTTACAAATCCCTTGGCAGGTAATAACAAATCCCTTGTGTAAATTTAAGGGAAACTCCATTTTTTCCAGGTGACAAATCTGCATTTTGTTTATTTACATTATGAAATGAATTTGATAGATATGTGGAAACTGATATTAGTTTTTACTTTATCTTGTAATATGCAAATAGCTATTATGCTTGTAACATTCTGCAATTATTTTTCAGGGAGATCTGAGTTGGTACATTTAAAGAAAGAAGAATTAGAGGGAATGGTTCCTAACAGCCCTGCCAACTACTTTATTAGTGTACAAGGTATAATATAAATGTATAAAAACATGGTCAATAAACAACTGGCATGCTTGATTTTGTGGACAGGAGACATTTTTATTCAAGGCCACCTTTGCCTTTGTAGACACATGCACTAGTGGTTGAAGAGGTGGTTGTGAAGTGCAGTCCCTCACCTCTTCCTTTCTTTGTCCCTAATGTCTTCACTTCAGCTGGGTAAAAACAGGGCATAACACCAATGGAGCTGCCCTCCACTCTAATATTACAGTTCCCAGTGTCTGACTTCCTGTCTACTCCCTGCTAACCACATACCAGCATTATCCTAAATCTTGCCCACTGTCTAGCAATCATGGGCCAGTGGTCTCTGTGTCAGAATGACATGCCAAGTACTGATAGTATGTGGTTTCTTGCCAAGGGCACTGGATCTGTAAAGTGTATTTGGAATGAGGACAGTTTGCTAGTTTACCGAAAAAGGTAAGTGATGGCTGGTGTGTAATAGTAAATTGGTGTAGGTATTGTGTAGGTGTTTGCATATATATGCAAAGCAGGCCTTTGGTTAGTGTGACCGCTGAACTCCCTTGCACTCTACATTACTCACTCTTTCCACCCTATTACACTATACTTGCTACTGTCCCCTTCACTCAATGTTACATATTAATTGAGTGCATCATCTTATGTGTTTTTATTTGGTAAAAACTGCAAGACTTGGGGATGTGGCCTGCCTTTTGTCTATTCATATGTAAATCTGGCCCTGCATTCATTATTATTTGAGTGTATACCAAGCTTATGAACCATACCTCATAGCTACTTTAAAACCTTTTGTAGATTAAACATAATAAATATATCTCTTAAATACTTTTTTTTATACCCATAGCAGGTTAGTGTACTCTGGAATAATTGTCTTTTTTTCAGGAGACATAATGGGGGAGAGTTTGCTGGGCATTTTAGATGAGTCTTATCTCGGCAGCCTCATCTATTTACCCACTGGCTGCCCAGAACAAAATATGTTCAAAACCTCTACAAATGTAATCGGAGTTAAGTATTTGGATGCCAACAAGAAATGGGATGCTGTTGGAGCTGAGAAAAGGCTGAAAGCCATTTCAAATATTGAGCACGGTACAGTTATCTAAATTTTAATATACTGCTGTACGTACAGGGGACTGATGTGGATAAAATATTTTATGTATAAATAATTTTTTTTTCTTTGATGCATAAACATTACCATGCAGTGCATTACTTAGGCAGTGTTTGAATTTAAGAACTATGATCCATAAGCAGTACACATCAAATTGTGACCTAATTTGGTTTGTTACATGAGCACACAGAACACACATATTAACAATAAAGATACACAAATCAAGTGTAGATGTTATCATTCAAGAAAATATATATTTCCAGGTCATTTTCCAACTAGCATAAAAGGAAAAATGTATATGTGGGCAGGGTAAAATACAAAACAATAAAGTTCCCCAGTGCACTTTGCAGTTTGCCAGCTAGGAAGTGTGTTGGAGAACCATTGTATTGTTTTGTATATGTCCTGAACACATGCCCTAATACAACGAAGATCCATTTATATGGTTAGATAATATGCATGTCTCATACAAGAAAGGTGTGAAATACACAACACAATTATTGTTGAACTCTTACTTTTCTCTGTTATACAACACACTCATCTATCTATTAGGTAATGTCTGCTGCAATCTCCTAATTTAAAAGCTGTCGTATGGAAAATCAAAATGTTGTGTGAAAAAGTGTTATTTATACACAATATGCACAATACAATTGTTTCCTATCTTCCAAAGATTACTAGTAATTACAAATCTAAAACATTTTCATTTGATATGGAAATTTTATTAGTATTTTTTTTTTATTCTGGAACAGGTTATATGAAGCAGCTGACTTATCGTTTGCCCAATCATTCTTTTCAAAGCACATGGTAAGATCCTGTATTCCACCAATATTTTTTTTTTTTGCTTTTTTTTTACTAACTATTGACAAAGATAAAAGATAAAGAAAATATTAGTTTAATTTTCTGCTTATTTTTTTTTATATATATGTGTGTGTGCGTATATATATGTATATATCCATATTTACAGAAAATGGGTACCAATAGTGTATTGTCTTCTGTTGTATAGTAAAAAAAGCCCTTCTATGCACCTAAATTACTTCACATTGTTTCACACAGATTACCTCACCTCCCCTTTGATGTACTATCTCTGATTAAAACGTTACTGCTTCTGACCACTTTTATATTGCTGTATTCTCTGCAGTATCCTAAGTCTTGCAGGAAGCCAAGAATCATTTTTAGGCCTAACAATGCTCATTACATTGCCCTGCTGCTGCTCAAATGCAGGTGCGAGATTGGGTGACGTAGGTTGGGAAGAAAACTTGCTGATCACAGAAAGGCTCCTTCTGTGCATACCCAAGAGCCTTCCGGGATCCTGGAGGCTATGTGCTACTATTAGTTCTCAATTGCCGAGGTGATCGAGAATTAAGTGGGTGGTGCTGCACTTTTTTTTTTTTTTTTTTTTTTATGGACTTGTTGCACTTAAAAAACACAGAATTAAAAAAAAACAAACAAACTAAGAGACATGATTAAAAATAGCATTAATAAAACTTACAGAAAAATAGATGTAAAAAAATTGTAGTGTAAGTTTGAAAAAAGTGTGAATTTGTAAAGCATGCCCCAAATCTATAATAGTGGTAAAGTGAACTAAAGCTTCCTGTTTTAACATTCATTAAAATTTTGAAAAATGTATACTAATGTTACTACTTGCATTATCTTCTTTAGGCTGACTGCGTATGTGGTGAAAATATTTGCTATGGCTTATGATTTAGTGGGAATTGACCAAAACATGCTTTGTAACAGTTCTAAGTGGCTGGCCAGCAAACAGAAACAAAGCGGGGAATTTTTTGAATATGGGCAAGTTTATACAAAAGCAATGCAGGTAGTACATTATAATTTTTTTTAGAGTATCATAATATTCTTGTATTCTTTTTCTTTTCTAATGTATACATATAATCATATATGACAAATCACTTGTTATTCCTAGTGTATAAGAGACACTTTTGGAATCCATAGTACCTATTACAAGTACACAAGGCTGAATGACCTCTGGTTCCAATATTGTCATGCTAATATTGTACTTTCTGATGTCAGGTTAATATTTGTATGTAACAGCCAGTGCCTTGCACTTTTACCAGTTTGATAAGTTTATTATTTGCCCTGTAATTTTTTTTGGCAGCCAATAAAAGCCTATCAAAGGAAAGGAAATGCTCATACTATTTGTCAGTAGTTGAACAATCAGATCAGTAAGTGAAAACTCCCTCAAACTGTGAGAAGTTAGCGTGCAGTGAAATTGGAGTAAACAATTTAGTTATAGAAGAGGTGCCAGTAAAAATGTGCAAATCTGAAGGTAAAGTTGGAGTTCAGGTGTAAGTTCTGTAGTACATAGTTTTTTTTTTTTTGATAAATAGGTATAACTGGGTTCAGTGCTATCCTCAAAGCTTCTCACTATCATTTTTGGGTTGCCAGCAGTTGCTCTACAATGATATCATCTTACACTTTTTTTAAATCCTTGATAATATGTGATGTTGGATGAATAACACTAAGAAGAATTGAACATAAAAAGGTCAAATAAAAACCTAATTGACAGAAATATATTATAACATGCATATTCACAGTATCATACTGACAAAATCAGAACCAGAAATATGTTAGCTGAGCCAGACGCAGATTGGTACAGCCAGAATCACTAAGACAACTCAATATTGTGTAAAAACAATATAGGAGACACAGATTGTATAGACTGAGGTTCTAGGTTCTACATCATAAGTTCCAAGTATAAGTGTTAAAGTGTAAATTTTTAGCACACCAAAGAAGCTTAATAAGCAATGCATGGGCAACATCAATAAAGATGTTTGGATAGATTGATAGGGAGAGCAGCATCCTGGGGCCTTTCATTAAATATTAGAATATTTCACTGATTGTTAGGAGTATGAGATGCAGGTTCTTGGTAAATCCTCATCTGCCCTGGCAACTAGGCTACTAGAGGTTACAAAAAAGGGAACTATTCAGACATATATATTAGTGAATGTGAACAAAGGGCCATTTACAACTTAAATAAATGTAGAATGCATGGCAGGTCCAGTATAGAGGAAGTTTGTGCTTAAAATCAACAGGAGCTCCCTTTTTCTTTGGGAAGACTTTTACCTTTTTTTGTTAAAGCGCTTTGTTGGATAAAGAATAGGCTAGTAAGGAAAAAAAAAATACTTCTTTTGAAGGGCCATATATGTGCAAAGGGAACTACTTGTTTAGGGTTTTGTTATCCACTTTGTTTGCCAGGAGTAAAGGGATAAGTAATCCTTTACATCTATTGGCTTGCTGTCATTTCATCTGAACACCTTGCAAGCAGGAGTTCCCTCATTCTAATTACTCCTAAATACCTTGGATCCCACCTCTCTTTTAAGGAATATTAGGACATGAGGTCACTAAGTCTTATCTTTCTCAATAATTCCTCTGAGGAAGCCATATGGCGAAACGCATCGGATCATAGGACATTAACCTGACCACCATTTAAATAAATAGGGATCTAATTTGTCTAGTTGATTGGTCCTTTATCCCATAAAATACTAATGGGGATGCCTACTCCTAAATATTGTATGTATCTTTCACCAATTGTTTTTGCTGTACCAATCACTTTAATATCAATATAATCACTTACTGCTTAAAACAACACCTTCTACTTTCTTCATTTGAGAGGATTTTGTATCTATACCAATTGATCAGATTCATTAAAAGCACTGATAATTAAATACATTTGCTTGATTATGCAGAAATCCAGATCTGGGCATAAAGATGACAGGAATATAACACAGTTTGAGTTTTCAAGGAACACAAGCCCATCAGGCTTCACCTAAAATTAAAGTGCTACTTTTAAATGCTATTTGTGTTGTAGCCCCTGACTTACTAGTCAAGTGTCAAATGTCAGAGCCTCTACTGCTTACCAATATTCTGTAATTTCAAAGTTAGGCAGGGACTTAATTTCAGTTGGGATTTTTTTTTTGTAAAGCCTAGACATAAGATCCAAAATGCTCTACAGAAACACATGCTAGCTTACAAAACCCTCAGAGTTCTTTTGGTGCTTCAATATGGGGAGCAATAAAATACCTAATAAACAATAAAATACACAATAAAAAAACGTTCTGAGTTAAATGTCTGGCCTCACTTTTAGTACTGGATACCCCCCCTACTACTGGCTTAGTACTTTATGATATGTTTATTTGCTGTACTTAAACTTTTCCTTTGGAAAGCATTGGGAAAACCTGTTCTTTCTTTGCATCTTCAGGGTGGATTAATTGGGTCTAAATCCTCAACCTCTCTCACCGCTTATGTTCTAATTGCATTAGCTGACGTAAAAGAAATATGTGGTGATAAAGTAAGTACCAAGTTGACTATTCAAGTACTACAGACAGTTACATTTTATTAAATTGTAAACTTATTATATGATTGAATCTATAAAAATTTCACATTGGCCTGCAAAGTAAAAGGAACATCTATGAAAAGTGGAGATGCAGGTATCAGACAGATTGATCCAAGGAATTGTGTTGATTTAACAATGAGTATTTGTCAAGGTAAGCAGATACAAACCCGTGTGTTTAATAAAATGTATCTATAGCCATTTTTTTCTTTTGGATAAAGAAGAGAAGAGTTAGCAAACATTTTAAATTTTTACTGTCTCTGTCCCAGCTAGGGTAATCCAACCTTCCTATTTCTTCTGCTGTGGTGCCAACTATGTAACAGACTTCCTCAATGGGAAACAGATGGCAAAACATGAAATCATTTTTAAGATATCCTAAAATAATAAGTAAAACAATAATATACTTTAAAATTGTAATAAAAATAGTTTTAGTATAACTTAAAAACAACTTGCTGTCAGTGTATATTATTATCATATTCTGCTAGACATACACATACCATTCTCTAAATTATTCTGTTTATCCTTAGGAAGTTAAAGACGCAATAATAAAAGCAAGGGGATATCTTGAAAACATACTTCCATCTTTGAAAGAAACATACAGTGCTGTAATCACTTCATATGCCCTTGCTCTAGTTGGAAGCACTAAAAATGAAGATTTCATCGATCAATTTGCAGATAAATGTTAGTATGTACACAATGATATTTGCATTTTTTATGTTTTTTTATTTTGGGTAATTTTCAATGTTGCTAAAAGGTACATTTTGGTAAGCAGTTTTTACAGACACAATTTTTTTTTTCTTGGGTCACTTGGGGATTTGTGCTGCCTAGGCATATGTGCGAGGCCTATGTATTGACTTGCATTATAAATAATTTCATCATTCCATCTAAGTATTTAAAATAATTTAATTTGGTTTTTATGTTTATGCCGTTCTTTAAAGCTGGTTCCGTATGGGTTGTGCAGAATTCACATCATTTCACGGTGGAAGCTACTGGCTATGCCCTACTTCTGAAACTGAAACAAAAAAAGTATGACCAAGCCCATAAAATAGCCAACTGGCTTGTAAGCATGAGGACTTTTGGAGGAGGCTACGAGTCTACACAGGTGACTCTTCTTTAGGAACAGGCTATCATACAGAATAATTTTTAGTATTGGTAAACTCATTCACCTATTTGTTATTTGTGTTCCTGGCCTTTTTTTTTAAAAGTAAATCTTTGCAATCACTGACTATTCGAAAAAAAAGAAAGAAAGAAAAGAAACAAATGTTTCTAATATACGACAATTCATCCTGGAACTGGGTTAATCATGTACAAAATTATTGCAAGTCTTTTATGCAAAATAGTATTATTATAGTATAATAATAGTATAGTAATGCAATTAATAGTATTCCCCTTCACTGCTCTCCTTGCAGTTACAGAAAAGAGTAATGTATGGTGGTACATACGACAGAATTACGCAGTGCTTTACAAAGTCCATAGTCATGTCACAAACTGTCTCCCAAAGGGGCTCACAATCTAATGTCATATGTCATCACTGTAGCCTAGTTTTTTGAGGGAAAGCCGATTAACATAACTGCATGTTTTTTGGGATGGTCATCTGTATTTCCATATCCTCTCTTCCAGGGAGAATTAGCCATGTCTGTATAATTATTTTATATATATATATTGTGACAGACGGCCAAAAAAATCACAGGGTTTGGTCCAGGATGACCGGTACATTTGCCCCAGATACAGGTTATACGCAGAGTATTTTTCTGTTTAGTCAGTTTTCCTTTTAACCTGAAGGTGGGGTTTGAAGTACCAGGCTTCATGGTCAGGTGGGGGAGCTAAAGAGGCCTGGGTATGATCAGGTGTAACTGTCTCACCTGAAATGCATCCCAGCTCCCAGCCTGCTTATTCCTGGGGCTCTCTTGGCTGCTGAGCTGGGAGGAGGTCCAAGGAGAACTGGGAACTGCTGTTTGTTTTATTTTGCCTGTTTTGTGTGGAAATTGTGTTAAGTGAAATAAACATGCTGGCCCTGCTTCCTGCTCACAATAAATATACACATATATATATATATATATATATATATATATATATATATATATATTTATATGCACCTAATTCTTTATCTTCTTTAAGTCAGCATATTACAGAAAAATATTTTACATTTTTACCAGAACACTTTATTTTCCAATTTTAGACCACTGTGGTAGCACTGCAAGCTTTGACTCAGTATAAAACTGATGCTGCTATTGATCCAGACATAAATTTAAATGTTCAACTTATTGTAGAAGGAAGGGCAATGCCTTTGGAATATACTATTCAAAACCAGGATGCATATTTGGAGAGAACAAATAAGGTATGTGTCATATATCTGTCTTAGAACTGAACAGCCATGTATATTTTTAGTGAACAATACAAATTATATCTGATCTTTATTAGTTTAATCCAATGTATACACTTGAATTAGCACCTGATTTTACCCAAGTTTATTGTCTTATTTCAAGGGAGGCCTTTCAAAGCTGAAGAGTTACAAAAGAGCTTATTAATTAACACAAAAATATACATCATACACTGAAATTTAAAAAAATGAAATTTTCGTTTCCATCTGTGTCCTACATGGAGAGTTAAACCTTCAATTTTGGGGTTGCTATGAGCAGAAAATATATCTAACTATGACAAAGGAGGCAATACAAAAATAGTAAAAAAATACTATGTGTCGTATACATATAAAGTTCTACTTTAATCTGGCCATAGACATCAATGAATGACAAGGTATGCCTATTGTTTGGCCATTATCTGGAGGTCTTAAGTTGTTCTTCTGGAAGAAAGAGTTTCTTCTTACACTTTGGCTGCATCAAGAGGTTGTAATTTCATTTCTATTGGCATTATTCATTAGAGACAGGAGAAGTGTACATTTACCTGCATGAAACTGAATCTGAACATAGGAAAATTGGTAAGCTTCTAGCTATATGTAGTGCTTCACCACTTCATCCCACTTCTATTCACCACTTCTATAATGATTGTCTACAGGCCAGGTGTGAACTACGACTATTATGAGTAAACATGCTACCACCTTAATTTTATATACCCAACCATTTGCTGAATAAGTTCCTTTTTCTGACCACTACATTTTCAAGACTGTAAGGAACAAGGCTGCAAACCATTGTATGAGCGAAATGTCATAATCAAATAGTTACTTGTTTTATGAAAACAATTAGAATTTTGCTTCCTAAGCGCACGCTATATATATATCAGACAAACTTGGCACAAAAGTAAAAGGAAATTGTTCTTTAAAAAGACTATTACATAAAGAAAAAATGTACTATCAGCTGGACATTTCCTTTGAAGTAGGACCACACTAATATATTGTCCTCAAATGTGTGTGCTGTTAATGTATACAACAAATGATTCTATTGTTTGTTACATTAGGCTAGATATATGATTAGGTACCATACATTACAAATAATCTAATTTCTAGAGTTCAGGGTACAAGTAATGTTTAATTTGTTTCAGATTCCAGCAAACAGGGATTTCACTTTCAATATAACAGGAAGTGGACAGTGTACGTTAACGGTCAGCTTCTTTTTTTTTTTTTTTAAATGTGTTTATTAATTTTAAAAAAGTTAGACAATATACAGAAATAGATCACAGATAACTCGATATATAAGAAATTAAAAAAGAAATGAAAAAAATGGCAAAGGAAACCCAAATTTACAGGTGGAGAGCATAATGAGAAAATGGAAAGAAACTCATACAGTATGTGAAAATCTGGAGATGGAGTGCAAAAAGGGGTGGGGGCAGGAGCCTCTAATGACCTGAACAAGTTCAGGCTGTAATCCCAATCTTTATCAAAGGTAATGTATTGTTTAATTTCCAGGTTAGCTTGTAATGTCTTATTATCCAATTAAGTTTGGCAATTAAGAAATCTTAGGTTTATGGAAGTTGACTTCCAGACCTTGGCAAGTGAGATGTGATCTGCCAAAAAGAAGTATCAAATCTGTCAGAGGATGGTCATAGGCACTTGTTAGTTATGCTTAAATATGGCTAATTCTGGAGCCATATTAGATTGTAAGTAACTGTAAACAGTAAATGGTATACCTCAAACCAAAACTGCTGTGCTATAGGGTGCAGACACTGCCCCTGATTCATCATTGAAATCCGCGATCGCTGGAAGCGCGAAAGTACGCGCGACCAGCGATCACGGATTAACGCTGTCCGGGACTCGAGTGCGTGCGTACACTCGCATCCTGCATCACTGCCAGCGGGATTCCTGCCTTGCGCAATAGGGGTCGCGAATCTGCCATTTCAGACAATTACATTTCAGCTGCGCGATTAAGGAGGATCTAAGCACAATGGTGAGATCATAGCAATTAATTAGCGCGCACCAATAGAATCTTTTGTCTGTCTCTCCCCCCACCTCCTCCAGATACTGTGTCAGACCTTTCCCCCAGATAGCACTCCATACAAGGGTATGTGAGGAAAAGAGAGTAAGCAAAGCTTTAATGAGGGCTTTAAAGTTTTTTTGGGAAAGCACTTGAAAAAAGGTGCCAGGAAAGGAGTTCCTGTGCGTTCACTGAGAAACCTGGATGATCCAGCAAACCTTGAATGGATCTGGTCCAGGATTGAAAATATTTATCATGAAGACAATATAATATAATATAATTTTTTCAAAATCCATTCCAAGTTTGCTGAGTCACCCAGGTTCATGCAGGATAGTCTATCATCTTCAGTTCTGCTAAGCTTTAAAAAAAAAAACTTCTTATAAAACTTGTGCACATTATTGTGTATTTGCTCTAATACCAAGGAATACTATATACAGCACACATAGAATGATATGTTATGCCAGTGTGATTTTCTAATATTGCTCTATTATAATTTTCTAGCATCACTGAAGCAAGCCTTTCTCAGAATAAGGCTTCTGTCTGCCCCTCTGAATCCCACTAACTACTTATAAATCTAAATTGGAGGCTTGTCTAGCTTGTATGCCAGACAGGGATTGATAAATTACTTTGGCTATTCACAATTATTTATATTGAAAAAAAAAAACACAGCATAACGGTAATTTTTAGTTGTTTTCATAAATTATCCCATGTCAATTGGATCTAGATTTGTTCATAATTTTCTTGTATACAGATAGCATTCCCTATTGTGACAGCTGTGCACTTTTTAGATTGGCCACTAGGTGGCAGAACGAGTCATTGTTTTAGTATGAACTGAAATGAAAAGTTTAGAGATATTTCACCATGTCAGCAAATTTCAGACAAATTCACAGGGGAATCATTTATAAATACAACACTTAGTGTTTGTTCCGATATTACAAATAATGTCAGGCTGTCTAACTAGTAGTCACAAAAATTCATGTCGGACAAATCAGACTTCTAGTTATTGCAAGGGCTCCAAGACAGTCTAAAGCCAATAGCTATTAGTTAAATTTATGTGCTTCACAATTAAATACAGATGTCAGATTTGTGCTTTGTATTTTTTAAATACATGCGTATAATATATTGGAAAGCAAATTTAAGTGGTATGATCCATATATATCCATGTCCATATATCCAGGATAGCTAGATCCATACTGTTTATTTAATTATCTTTTGGAGCCCAGATAGCTTGAAAACTATAAATTTATATTCAATGTGTGACTTCAGTACTAGTGTTGACTTTTTGCTTAAATTTTGTTTTAGGTAATGACTGTTTATAACTCTTTACTTACTTCTGAAAAGAAATGTAAAGGATTTATTTTCCAAGCAGAGGTCACAGCAGATGGTAAGTCTGAAATGTACATACCACATCTGTAATTCTTAGGCATAACTCACCGAAATATGTCTAATATTGAATACATTTAATAATAAAATTTAAATAACAAGGCGCTTGAGCTACCTACTGCCACCCACTGACATGGAAGAGTATTACATTACTCTGCCAGTCACTACAGCACAGGCACTCAACAATGATAATTGGATAATTTCCCACGGTACACCTGAAGATCTCTCACGGCACACTAGTGTGCCACGGAACAGTGGTTGAAAATCACTGGTTTATACTACCAAAGGTGTATCCATTCATTGAGCAGGTTGAAATTTGGAAAGTTCTAGAAGTAAAATATAAAACTAATGTGATAATTAGCGGTATGGAACATAGTGTGTGTATATGTATATATAAATATATAATATAAATAAATATATATAAATAACCTTTTTATTGTTGCCTATCCTTTATATCTTAATCCCCTACACAGCAAAAATCAGACTCAGAGGTTGCGTTCTAGGAAATGTAAAAAGTTACATTGAGCTGCACAAAGCTGCCAGTCTTTCATTATTATGGGCACTGGATGCTGGATGATAGGGTGTTTAGGCACACATTTAGAAGAGGTTCTTCAGTCTTGGAGAACTTTAAAATATTTGGTCCGATATATGATACACCAATCTGTGTGAGTTGAAGAGCTGGTCTCTTCCATTTAAACTCACTGGTACTGGTCCCAAGCAGAACCTATTTTTGTAATATGTTTTCCAAGTAATACAAATATATGTATTTTAGTTAACCTTATTTGCAAAACCATTTACACTAATAGAGCAAAAAGCTCATACTTCTGGGCTCTATTTATAAAACATGGAATCTGACATTCATCCAAACATTTCCTAGTTGGAATCAGTTACTGCCAATAAAATACATAAATGAGCCTGGAAGAATCTCACAAGGGAATGTTTAATGGAATGTCCCTGTTTTATTAATAGAGGCCAAGGATTATTTCTAATAATGTATACGCTTTGCCAATTATGTGTTTGTTTTTTGTTACAGAAGGAAAAGCTGATGTTTTTATTCTCAAAATGCAAGCTAGGTAAAATCTAAAAAAAATTATTAATAACCTAACCTAATGTAACATAGATTGAACTTAATATGAATATATTTTTAATTATTAAAAAAATTATGTTATGTTATTTTTATTTGACCAATTATGCATTCAAATTCTGTAGACTGTGCACAGAATGCCCTCAGAAATGTTATCTATTTAAATCATTGGCATCCTTCTTTGCTCAGTATTTTTATTTGATACTGCCATGGTATAATCGATCATAGGATTTTACCCAACAACAGAAAGTGGCTGAAATGCATATGTCCATTCAGCACAACATCAGGAGTAAGCTTCTATATTCAGGTATGCTAAAAACCTTTCAAATGAAAACGTTGACCTGGAAAAAATTGCAGGAAAGGCAGAATTGCCTAATGCATATTTCTGTGAAAGGGGTTTCAGCTACAAATTTTACCTCAAACTTTTATCTAGGCTTGGATTCTGAGGAATCAAGAAAATAAGCATCAGCGAGCCTGTGCCTCTCAACTTATACCAGGTCCCATATATTCCTCAACATTGTGGGGTTCCAATGATAAGAGACAGGGTCTTCCCCCACATCCACAAAAAAATGTGGGGGGTTCGTTGGGGGAAAGGGTTCCTCCAATCTATTATCGGGCAACTGGATATCCTCCCCCTCCCACAGGGTACATTAATACACCTTACCTATTCCCATAAATGTGAATTTTGACACCACACATACATCCTGATTTTTAAAACAAAGTTTGCTTAGATCCCCAGAAGCAAATCCATGACCAATAAAACCCCCTTAGTGATATAGTCCAAGCCAATGACAGTGGTATAACACTTCTGTCACAGCTGTCACTTAGTTGTGGTGATGTGGCCGTAAATATTGGCAGGTTGTCAAATTTTAGTTTAAATCTATTTCCACCTGTACAGTTATAAACACGTATGTTTGCTGTTGCTCTTTTTTTATTGTTTTTCTGCTACTGGTAATAACCTGACTTTAATTTTACAAACACAGGTATAATGGGTCTCTGCCTGCAACTATGACACTTATTGAAATCACCATGTTGACAGGGTTCACACCAAATATTGAGGATCTAAAAAAGGTAAAGTACATTAGGCATGTGTAGCTCTGTTTTTTTTCACTGGTAAAAAGTAAATCAGTCATTGTTGAGGAAGAGAGCCTCACTTGTGGGGTCTGCAGGATGGAGCATACTGGAATCTGGAGGGCCATCAGAAATAGCTGATGTGTTTCTCACCACTACTCAGAAATTTGTATTTGTGGGAGCTGAAACCCATATGATAAGATTTTATAGAAAATTGTGAATTTTTGACATGGGACAAAATACATTTTGTGAAGCCCAAAAAACAAGGCTCAACGCCCATTGTCCTGCACACTTTCAGTTGTTTTCTGGGGAAAAAAATAACTGGTATCCAGATTTATTGAGCTACAGACACATAATAAAGTATTCTTTGATTTTATTTTTTGTTTTCCCCTGCATACATCTTGTCAAGATGAAGAAGAGCCTTCTTCTACCGCATGATATTATAGCTATCACACAGAATTCTGTAATTACTGAGGAAAAGTCTGAAACTACTGACTGTTAATTTTTTTCTTTTTAATATATTATTTTTCTGAGGAGAATGACAATATGAATAACAGGAATTCTTCAATTGCAATAAATCAAAAGATCACTAGAGTAAAAAAAAAACCCAAAATAACAAAAAGGAACACAATTAAGAGCATGGCTTTAATGTAAAATGGGAGGGGGGGGGGTCATTATCCATTAAATGATATACTGTATATACCACAAGGTTTGATGGCAAGTATTGGCAATCTGTTTAACAGGTAAGATAGCAGGTAAGCAGGTAGGATAGCAAATATGACTCGCAGACCTCAAGATAATCCTCTACCCGTGACCCGCTTCTCCAAGAAGGCCTCTATCTAATCCATCTGAAATGGCATAGTACTCACTGGTCTTTTCCTTACCAGACCTAGAGATAACCTGCTACTCCTGTGTGGGCACTGGATGCATTCAAGAGTTTCTTATAAAAAGTTTAAAAAAAAAAGTAAAATTTAGGACAAAGAAATATTTCTTCTGAATTTCAGTTTCCATTTGTTTTGTTTTTTTATTTGATTTTCAGTTGGCCAGTAAAGTGGAAAACTATATCATGACTTATGAAACACAACAGTCAACATCCAATTCAACAGTTGTACTCTACCTGACAAAGGTAAATCAGGTTCTAGCACACATATTACCAAATATTTATATTTCAGTAATATCACAATATGTTGTTTTTTAGGTTCCTCATGATGAAACCCTTGCTATCGGCTTTAGGATTCATCAATCAACAGAAGTGGGACTTCTACAGCCAGCTGATATTTCCATTTATGAGTATTATGACCCTGGTAAAATGTTGATTGTGAATGTGATGTCTAAATGTCCTTTCATATTTTAATAATATAATGGTTCTTCCCGACCTTACTTTTACTTGAAATGATTTCTTCTACATAGTTTTTATTTTCAGTATAATTTTGCTAACTATTTTTATCTGTTTTTTTGCTTTTATTGTGCCCCCCATACATTATGAAGACAAAAAATGCAGCACTTTTTATAATCTACCTAACGAGAGTGAACAATTAAGGAAGATATGCAAAGGAACTGCTTGCAAGTGTGCTACAGGTAAATGCTTGTAAAAACTGCAATTTTAATATTGACATTTTATCACAATCCCCATGGAACAGTTTCTAGAGACAATAAAATGTGCTGTTCCAAAATCAATCACTAAATAATATTTCCTGAGACATTTAATATTTTGCACAAATTTTTGCAATTGATGACAATGCAGCTCTAAAATTAATAGTTAAATAATATAATCATAAATAATGACCATAATAAACCACAAGTGATTAAAAAAAGTCTCAGGCTTCTGCTATTATTTAGCTAACTTTCTTAATATTTTTAAACTCGAATATGCATCATGTATTCTTTTTCAGGGTTATCTATTTTCCTAAAGATAAAAATAATATATGCTAAAGACCCTCTAGCAGTGTCTCCACTGCTTGGTGGGGTCACCCTGGAACCCCAGTGTAGCCACCTATATGCTCCAGAAAGCAGTAAAACCTGATAAGGTTCTAACTCTGATTCGCTTTTTCTAAAATTTTGCTCAGCACAACTACTGTTAATACTAAAATACTGTTTCAGCTGGACTTCAGTTTGGATCCCGAACGACCCCCCAATGTTTTGCTATTAACTTTTTTAGCAGTTAGTCTTACTCTCTCACTGAAGTCCAAGAAAGTTAGCTTGTTTTGTGTTATTGTACATTTACTCAAACAGTAAATTACAACTAGAGTAACAGTTAGCTAAAACATAACCTCTTCCAAATCTATCCAAAACCAAAAAAAATTTGGGTTATAGAAATATGTAAGGGTAAAAATGCACTTTTATGTATGGCTGATTTGATGGTCTTGTTCGATATAAATACCAACTGCTCTTTGCTGATAATACTACCACATCAACAATCAATTTAAAGTCAACTCCACAAAAAGTCTGCTCAATTGAACAGGAAAACTGACCCTTGTATTCCCTGCCCCAGCCTAAGGCTGCGTACACACTTGCAATTTTTGTCGTTGGAAAGAATCTTTCACGATCCTTTCCAACGACAAAGGGACTGCACGATGCATGAACGGTGCTGTACATACAGCACCGTTCTGCTCTATGGAGGGGGAGTGGGAGAGCGACACCCTGCTGCGCGCTCTCCCCCGTCCCTTGCATTAGAATCGGTCATCGTCCATGGATCCACCAGGACGGTCGTTTGGATGATGGATGACACCGACTGTACACACGGCAGATTTTCGCTCGATTATTGGGCGATAAAAATCTGACGTGTGTACGGGGCTTAAGATATGTTAGGCTGTCCTCTATTCCTTAAACCACCATGCATGCCCAGGCAAAGAATATATACACATTAATTTATAAAGAATAAATGTATATTTAGGATTTACCATGGAGACAATGGTAGATAAGTATCTTGTATATTTTCCTTTATTTGTGTATTTTCCTGTAAGGTGGCAAACCTGCACTTTGCATTAAAAAGCAAAACAGCTATCACATTTATATACCTTGACTGTTACTAAACTCTGGAATTGATTCCAAATTATTCTCTGATCCTCCAAAATTTTATTTTGACACCTTTTGACCCCCTATACATTTTTAGGTGCTTGCGCATCTTTAGCCGCAGTGACCAATTCTGAAGATTTAAAAGAAGAAGCGTGCTCAGAGGGAATAGACTTTGGTATGTTTTTTTTATATTTGCAAATTACAAATAGCTTTGAATTTTTGCTAATAGAAAGTCTTAAAAGTAAATGGGAAATATTTATAGCTCTCCAAGACTGAAGAAAATAGACTTTCATGGTTGATTTAACAACCAACTAAAATGGATCTGGTTCATGATTGAAAATATTTGCCAACTAATAGAAAATTATTTTTAACAAATCGATTCCAGGTTTGCTGGATCACCCAGGTTTTTCCTGCAATAATCTATTTTCTCCAGTTTAAAAAATCAGGCCCATTTTTGTAAAGGTTTATGTGGTTTACAAGTTTAGCGAATATTCAAAAATATTCAGTTTCGGCTACAAAATGAATTTTCTACCAGGAAATGGTAACCTGAATACATACCTGGTGGGTAACATGTCACACGGAGCATATTGTTAGATTTATATTTCATTTTACCAATCATTACATTAATACAATATGTCTGGTTTAGTTTTTAAGGTTCGCGTGTCAAAAACAGAGAGAGAATCTGGTTATGACTACTATTATGTCACTATCTTGGACATTATCAAAGATGGTAAGTACTAAAATGCCTTATTGGCCTGCACAGACTGTATTTTATGCATCTATTTTTTTTAGATTAGGAGAACAGCTTTTCTGATGCCAGCCCACTACAAAAGAGCACCAAGGTTCCACTTAAATGAAAGCACCAGAATGGAGCACTAATTTGACAGTGATGTGCTGCAATGCCTGTATGTTGGAAGTGCTTTTCCAGCACCACACTGTTAACATATGTAATATGCATTCATGTGAGAGATGTATAAATGTAATTATAAAAAAAGTGCCATTCACTTAAATGGAACACCTGATCTTCAGTTGTTTTTTTTTAGTCATGGACTCCTAAATGTAGTTTTCATTCATGCAAATGCCAATTTTCATAGCTAGTTAGGATTCATATAGGATCAGACATTGGTCACAATTTTCTAAATATGGGGATTCAAAAAGAGAAAGAAAGGTAGTGATCGTCACTTATGATACATCACTATGATTTTAGGCCCCTTGGTCTTTCAAAGCTCATAAACCTTAGGAAAGCATATTGTTTGGAGTGGCAAATGTGCCAGTAACTGCCATTTCCAAGTAAAGTTCTTCTGTGTTAGAAATTGTTTTAGTGTCGTTATCATTTCTGCTGAAGAGGATTCCGATATTGTCTGAAGCTGGAATTTATGCTTTCATCATGCAAAGCAAATGTTTGGGTACCATTTTTTTTTTTTAATTGCAGATTCGGAAGGTAATTCGAGAAATGTGAATGCTTCCCTGAAGCTCATTAGTCATATGGCCTGCAGCGAGTCATTTAATTTAGAAATCAATTCAGAATACCTTTTAATGAATCACTATTCTGACCTGTGGGAGGTCTCTCCTCTGTAAGTATCAAGATGCACTTCCTGAAGATCTTTAATGCATGCAGCGAGAAAAAAAAAAATAAAAAAATATTTTTTCAATAGAATAATAGTTTAAATGTTATCCTGTAATTTCAATTTCCTTTTTATTTTAAAATGGTAATTTGCCAATGTAATATTTTAATGGTAACTAAAGTTGTCCATATTTGTTTTTCTTACAGGACAAGCTTTGTTCTAAGCAGTAAATCCTTTATCTATGATTGGACAAAAGATAATAGTTTGATGGAGTTTGCAAGCAATATGAGAGAGAATGGATGCAGTTTATAGGCCCAGAATTAACAGCAGTATATTTGCTGTTTAAAAAAAAAAAAAATCCAAAACAGGGCTACCCGTAAATTTATTTATAATTACCGATACATATGCATTCAGAAAACTAAATATTCTATAAACCGATATATGTGAATATTTTTTTATAAGAATTGTGCTTTGCTTTTTCTGTGCAAGCGTATTATGCTTTTGTTCTCTAATAAAAACGAAAAAAGCAACAATATTGAATGGTGGTTTTAAACTGAAACACAAAAGAAAACAAGATCAATGCAGATGATGAAGAGGTTTAATAAAAATCTGAGCTGCCTTACAAAATTAGTCTCAGAAAAAAAAAAAAAACCTGGATTTTCCAAAAAAGATTTAAAAACGCATTTTCTCCGAAGATAAAGATTCAGTCTTCTAAACGACCTCTAAGTCTGAATCAGTGCTTTAGAATGATTTTATGGCTTCTTTTCACATTCTCTAATAATTCAAAACACTACGAATGCTGCAGAGAAAGAGAGAAAATCTGTTAGTATATTCTTAATACTATGTACGGTGGTGGGGGTTGTGCGTGTTGAGTATGTTGGAACACACTTACTGAAAGACCAAAGCATTTTCTGCTTCCAAACTGTCAAATATGGATAATGCACATATTCCATATAAATATTTGTATTGCAGATTTTTATTAACAAATGGCAAAAGAAATGTATTAGTATAACAGGAAATAGGCAGGAAAAAAAAAAAATTACCATCCTTGTTTACAGCATGCTGATGCAGAGAGCATTGCTGACGTCATTAGGTCACTGGCACCCTACACCCATGGCTGGAGAAAAGGCCACAGCATGTCATGTGAACAACAATCTCTTCCCCGGTTAGACCCAGAGGTCATACACATGTCCGATACTATTCCCCTGATCTATTATCATTACCTAGACTGGCCAACATTTCCTTTCTACAGAAACATCAATGGATGACCAAAGGCCAGCATAAGACTATAATAAACCAACCTCTTTCCAGTGTGCATCAGTTCAAAGGCTTCATTAATGGAAGTGAAGGGTAAATTGTGAGTCACAAACTCGTCAACTTTCATTTTTTTTGCCATGTATTCAGAGACCAACTTAGGCACACTGTCCACACTCTTCCAACCTGTATAAAAGAACATAAAAGTTATTTTCATTCACAGGAGACACTGAAATTTAAAAAAAAAAAAAGTTAGTAAAGATGGAAAAGGGCCCATCTTCTCCATGGTATGAAGCTCATTTTGACATAAGAGAGCAAGAAAGTCATTTTTCTTATGTGTTTTTATTGTTATATATAGAGTATTTTGTCCTCCATCACATTTGAACGCAACTATAAAATAAAGACAGAAAATCTGTTCTGACCATTAGGTATTGTTCCTTTGCTACAACATCTGGAATAGCAAACAGCCAAACAGACATTGCTGATATGTTGATTGTGACTTTCCCTGCTTTTGTTCAGACTAGAAGGAGCAGGGAGTCTGAATTTTATTGTAGTGTGATTGTTTAGAAGTCTTCCAAACAATACTTTTGTTTACAATATTATGATGCCAGGGACAGGCAACAGGTCTCAAAAGGAATCCCATGGGGAATATAAACTACAGTGTAAACAAGTGTTTCCCTGTTGCCTAAAAAAAAAAAATTTTTAAAAAAAATTTGGGAGAATTGCAGTTGTAGGATATTTTAACCAATTGGTATAAAAAAACATTTACCCAGGTGGTATCTAAAGGCCAATTACTCTGTAATCTGCTTTAGAATATCCTGCCCGGCCACGCCCCCTAATTCAGAAGCATCCCGGCATCAGGTGAGGGGGGCTTGATTTTTTACCCAGAGTGTGACTCAGGATTACCGCTAGGGGGGTTAGTCAATGATGTCTTTTGCCAATCTCACCTCCAAAAGCAGTTCCTTTCCATGTACGTCCAGTGACCAGCTGAAACGGGCGTGTTGTGATTTCCTGGCCAGATGCCGCCACACCTACGATGACACTGACACCCCATCCTTTATGGCAGGCCTCCAAAGCAGCTCGCTTAAAATAATAATAAAAATACTGATAATGTGATTTTTAACGTGCAACACTGATTTTTGAAAAAGGCTTGTAAAATATAGTTACATAGTTTGGTTAAAAAAAAAAAAAAAAAAAAAAAGACAAGTCAAATTCAACCACTAGGGAAGCAAACATATCCCAGATAAAGACACCATAGAAATAGTTGATCCAGAAGGCAAAAAACAAAACAAAACTCTGGTTCAATGTCCAATAACCCCTGCAGAAAGATTAAACATTGCTTTTGCATAAATGGGATTAAAAAAAAATAAATGAATAGCTTCACTAAGTAGAATGATTGTCATTTTGCTATGTCCTGTGCAGAATATGCTAAACCATAAAGAAAATGCTCATTTAAATAACTGAATTACCATAACTCCCACATTTCCAATGCATTCAAAGGAATAGTCTACACCTCCTTCAGTTAGTTCAACCAGAACCTCCTGGATGGGCTTCTGGTAGTCTGTCGGGCTGATGCATTCAGTAGCTCCAAACTCAGCAGCCTTGGAAAACTTCTCTTTGTTGATATCAATTCCAATAATGCGCTTGGCACCAGCTACTTTGCATCCCATGATCACAGCAAGGCCAACAGCCCCTAGACCAAACACGGCACACGTAGATCCTGGCTCCACCTGATGGAAGTCACAAATGTATTTTTTTTTTTTTTTTATAGTAGAAACACAAAATTCCAAAAGCTCAAAACAGAACAAACCTAAAATCTCTGCAAAATGCAGGCTTGCATTACACACAATTGTACTCTTAAAATATTTAGGGATATCTTTTTAATGGCACCGATTTGTTTTTTTTTTTATACAGCTAAACAGATGACAGACTCATATGAACACACTCAATACAAATGCACAAATCTGCTTACCTTGGCAGTGTTCAGTGCTGCTCCATATCCAGTTGAAACACCACAGCCCAGCAGGCAGACTTTGTCCAGAGGAGCAGAGTCTTCTATTTTAGCAACAGAGATGTCAGCAACTACTGTGTATTCAGAAAAGGTGCTAGTGCCCATGAAGTGGAAAATCTGGTTCCCTTTGCAGGTAAATCGGCTGGTGCCATCAGGCATAAGACCCTGACCTTGAGTAACTCTGTAATATAAAAAGCAATGAATTCTATATTGGCCTCACAAGCCTGGATATATACACTTCATACACACTATACCAAAAGACTTAAGTGGAACTACCAACACAGTTGCATAACAAGATATTTCAATTAAATTCAGAGGCCAAAGCAGAATGGAAACCCTGAACCCTGGCCATATTGAGTACAAGAAATTGTTTAGCTCGATACATATTTGGGCAAGCATAGCACAGTATATAAATGCCACAAGCTGGCCCTGGAAGATGATTTGAAGTACAGGCCAGCCCCCAAAACAGAAGTTCGACAAAAACTTTTTTATTCATCACTGGATTTCAAAACAATGTCCTACTCCACAGCACAGCAGTAAGTACAACTAAAGCTCTACGTACCACAGAGAAAATTAAAGGTCAGGGTTGATGGACGTTTGGATGCTTCACGTGGGATTTACAATTGTGATAGACTTGTATAGTAATTCAAAACCCATTTTGAAACAGGTAAAAATGAGTCAATAGTATCCAAAGTCTGAATGATCCCGCATATGCATATACATACACAGTGTTCCCCCTAAGCAATAACATGCGAGAGGTCTTGATGAAATGGATCTTTCTATTGAAAGAGCATGCAAAATGTTATTTTATGACTGCAAAAATTATGCTAAGAACCTCTTATACTAATACAAGCAGCCTGTAGGCATAGAACCTGCTGCACAATAGAATGGATATGCAAGCATGATTTACTATGAGCTGAACAACTGGAAATGTCCAGCCAATGGTAAAAACTAAATTATCACTGTGACTATTGAAGCTCAAATTTATTGGTTCTAAACTACAAGACAGCCAAATACTAAACTGTATTAACACAAATTGTAGTGTCTTTTGAGTCCTCTGAAAAGGTAACCTGCTGACTGACCTCCCAGCTTTCATATAGTAAAGCTCTGCCACACAAACGTGCCTTAATCCCTGTCCCTTCAGTCATTACTAGTGACCCCCTTTCCTAATGTACTCCCACGAAGCACTAAACACTCCACAGTACCACTGCATCCATTTTAAGATGCAGTTAACTAAAATGTATATTGAAAGAAATCCAATGGCTAGTGAAGGTTTTTAAAAGCTTATTTACAGTTTGTATGTATGTGAATTGTGTGTGCATATTTTATTTTTAGGGTTTAGCTAATCAGGTGTATCCAAGTTTTTGAACTGGGAGATTTCTATGCTATAGATTGGTCAAAGGAAATAAGAACACGTATCCAACAATACCTTTAAAACTAGTTTTTGGTGCACTGAACCATTACTAAAAAAAATGATTAAGTACCTGATCTTTTGGCAGAGATTTGTTTTGGGATTCAAGCAAAACTTGCATTCCCCACATTGTGGAATATACAGAGGAAGAACAGTGTCTCCTGAAAAACAAAAATACAAAACACTTATCAAATGGTTTGCTCTAGTGTATTGAACAGAAACCAACAATTTAAATAGCATTCTTAAGACAAAGAATTTAATCCCAAATGAAGAAATGAAAATAAAATTGGAGGGGGGGACTGAGTCCAAAAATAATTATTTCCTATTTGGTTATGTGTATGGTAATATTGATGGGTGTACTGTGCCAGAACATTTAAACCGATTTGTTTCAATAGATGTTGGGAGGAGCTGGGTATTGTTTTCACCCATATTCTCATTTTTTCTTTATATACTTGTTGGTTGTACAATTCTCATTTTTGTTTGATTAATATACTATTTCTGTATAATGCATGTTACCTTTTGACTCACCCAATT